>NW_026531835.1:0-6258 GCF_026283585.1 Hylaeus volcanicus | reverse complement strand
CGTACAGCAGGACGCTCTGGGTTGCCGAGAGCAAGAGTTTCCTCTTGCTCGGCTTCGGGCCGCCCACGTTTGCCATTAGTCGGCTAAGTGCTGTCGCCAACGACGCCGCCCTGCCCGAGACCCTCCGGATATGTTCCGCGAAGCTGAGCTTGTTGTCCAAGACAACACCCAGGTACTTCGCGGACCTCCGGGTCTGGATGGTCTCGGTACCAACAGTCATCGGGACGATGGTGGGGATACGTCGACGTGTCAGCATGACGATTTCTGTTTTCGGAATCGCCAGCTGCAGCCCGTGGTCCTCCATCCATCGCCCCACTCGGCGCATGACCTGGTTCAGCTTGAGCTGAGCCAGCTCGGCGGTCCGCGCCGTGATGACCACGGCGACGTCGTCAGCATAGCCGACGAGGAACGAATCCTCTGGCATACCCATGCGGAGGAGGCTGTCGTACATGACGTTCCACAGGTCGAGCCCCATGACCGATCCCTGCGGAGCACCCGCAGTGATCGGTCGTTCACGGAGCCCGTCCGACGTCTCGTACAACAGCTTTCGGTCCCGGAGATAAGCCGCCATCACTGACAGTAGATACTCCGGGAGCCGAAACGTTATTTCCAACGCCTCCAACATGTCTGTCCACCGTGCCGTGTTGAACGCGTTCCGTACGTCCAGCGTCACCAGCAGGACGACGGGTCTCGCGGCGTGGCAAACCGTGTCGGCGACGTGTACAGCGTCTACCACGCGCGAGATCGCGTTCACGGTGGACCTTCCTTTCCGAAAGCCATACTGGTGGTCCGAAAGACCTCCAGCGGCCAAGATCGCCTCGTGCAACCGGGGTTTCACCAGTCTCTCCATCAGCAGCCCGCTTGTGTTTAGCAAACACAGCGGACGATACGATGACGGAAATCCTGGTTCCCCTTTCCCCTTGCTGATCAACGCGAGCCGAGCGAACTTCCACTGCGCTGGGAAAATACCCGTGTACAAGCACGCGTTGTACATGCGCAGCAGAAGATCGGGACACGTCTTCGCAACCATGCGCAGGGCCTCGGACGGTATGCCGTCCGGCCCAGGAGCCTTGCGGGGCTTCATAGCCCTGGCCGCAACGGCGAGTTCCGCCGCCGTGAACATTGGGACGTCCGCCCCTGCCACCGGATCGAGATCGTGTCTCCTCACCGGATGTGCAGGGAACAGAGCGTCCACAATGCTCCGCATCGTGGTCGCGTCCAGTTCCGGGCTCGCGGACAACCCACCGAGTCTTCGGGTGACGAGTTTGTACCCGTCGCCGAACGGATCTCGGTTAAGGTCCTCGCAGAGATCGCGCCAACACCGCGCTTCACTCTGCTTGATCGCACGAGTTAAGGCTTTCTTGGCCGCCTTGTAGTCCTCCGACAGCGCGGCGGCCTCCGGTCGACTTCGAGCTTGTTGAGCTCGTCGCCGGAGCCTCAGGGCTTCTCTCCTGAGGGAGGCGATCTGGTCGGTCCACCAGTACGCCGGAGAATGGCCTCCTCCTTGGCATTGACTCGTCGCATGCCCGTCGGATGAGGTTAAGGGTGCCGCGCACGATGGCTTCGGCACCCACTCTATCGGACGGGTCACGCGGGGTCTGCGGCACGGCCTCCACGCCCGCCTGGAGAGTGGCGTAAAGCCTATCCTCATCCAGGCGAGAGGTGACGTATCCTCTCGGGCGTCTAATCCCCGGAGGCCGCGCATGCCGCTCGCCGATCAACTGGAAGGTGATGTAGCTATGATCGCTACCGGTGAAATCACCAATCACCCTCCAGTTCGCCGCTCTCTGGACCAGATCCTCAGACACCAGGGTGACATCCGGTATCGAGTCTCCGAATCCAGGGCGTCGGTACGTCGGCGTTGACCCCACGTTCAACACGACGAGTCCCAGTCTGGAGGCCATCTCGACCACCAACCTTCCCCTCATGTCGGGGCGAGGCATCCCCCACTCGCAGGCTCGGGCGTTGAAGTCACCAGCCACGACAAGCCCACCGGACTTGTCGCGTAGGGTGTCCTCCAGCACGTCGAGCTTTCCCCGAAATTCGGAGATGCTATCATTCGGGGACAGATAGCAGCTGACGTACGTGAAGACACCGCTGGTGACCCAGACGTGTCCCGCGGCAGCCCCGTGAGAGTCTATACGGACTCTCCGTGGATCCGTGATCCACACTGCCGCGGTGCCGAGATCATCCCTGAACCAGGTGGAGCAGTCCCGATCGCGGTACTGCTCGCTTGCGATGACGACTGCAGCTCGCTTCTTCATAGCGAGCTGCGTTAGCATGTCATCGGCAAGTCGACGCCGGTTCAGGTTTCTCTGGAGGATCCTTACCGTGGCCGCGAAGAGGGCTTACCCTTCTTTGCGGCGAGGATCTCCTGGAAGATCCGGCAATTCCTCGAGCCCGTGTAGTGGTCCGTTGTCGCGTCCTTTATCCCCGCACACAAATGGCAGTGGGCGGTGGCCTCGCACGCCGCCGCCTTGTGGCCATCCTTGCCGCGCTTGCGGCAAGCGTTGCTCCGGTCCGGGCCTTTACACTCTCTACGAGTGTGTCCGTAGCCCAGACACCGGAAGCAACGCTGAACCTCCGTCCAGCGCCGGATGCGGCAATTCACCCAGCCGATCTTGAGCTTGGCGGCGGCCAGGAGCTTAACGGCAGCTCCTTCGCCAAGCTCCACCACGGCCTTCCGCAGCTCTCGGGGGTTCGTCGCGAGAACGGAGACGCGGATTTCCTCCGGCGACTCCCCTGTCACCCGCGCGACCGCGTTCATGACCTCTCCTGAGGTCGTGACGCAATCAAGATCGAGGATTTCGATCGTCGCGCGGGGTTTCAGGCCCTGTACTGCCGCGGTGTCCCCCACCGCCGACCGGAGCGCGGACTGGAACCTGTCGCTGTCCCCACATCGCCCAAGCTCCAGAAGGACGGCCCCTTCCCGCGTCCTCCTTATTTGGCGGACCTCCGTGTCCGTTTCCTCCGGCCGGACCTGGCGACGTATCGCGCCCACAATGGACGCGTACGTCGCGCCCTCGGCCGGCTTTAGGAGGACAGCCGTCCGCCTAGTTTTAGGGCGACGGCGCCTTCTCCTCCTCTTCCTCTTTCGCCTTTCGTCGACGGCACGCTGCTCCTTTGGAGGAGCAGAGTTCTTCAGTGCCGTCGACGTTGACGGAGGTTTGGCAGATATCTGCCCCTTCTCGCCTCTCCGCGGCTTTGGACATGGGAGTGGAGGATCAGACGGTTTGTCCGCCCTCTTCTTTCTCCCCACAACCGTGGACCATTTTTCTTGGTCCACGGCCGGCTTCTTCTTCGCCCTGGCAGCCTCTTCCTCTGGGCTGGAAACCACGGCCCTGTCTCGTTTCCGATGAGGCCGTGTTCGAGGGGCGGGTGTGTTCCCGAATTGCGGCGCAGTGAGCGTGCCGAGGGCCTGCAGCATGTGGAGGACACGCTGTCTCTCCACTAGCCTATGGCCCAGTGCGTCCAACGCCTCCGCCAGCTTCTGCATTCCATCCTTGATGTCCATGCTGACATTCCTCTGTTTGAGAGATGCCTGTCGCACGACACCAAGGACGGTTTTCATCGCCGCTATTCGCGAGCTCTCCGCTCGCTCGAGGGTCGCCAAAATTCTGAACGCCCGGTCCCCAACACCGTGGTCGTTGGCATCGGCGCGTTCAGAACTGGCCCCATTTCCTGGCCCACGAACGCCAGGATTCCGCAGTGGAGGTACCTGGCCCGGAACACTTTGTGTCACGGCATCTCCCCCGCTGAGTTGGGGAGATACCGCGGCCACTTCCTGACGGACAGGGCTCCGAGGCGGCACGAATGAATGATCGCATGATAGAATATATTTTTATGATTCTAATGTGTACATTTTAATAAAAAAAAATTTCTGAGACTGATTGAATGTGGAAAAATACTAATTTCTTAAAGAGCTTTTTAAGAGAGAAACACCTCGCATTATAAGCTATGCACGACAAAATACATAGAGCTACAACTAAAATAAAATTAAACTGTAACTTATGACCTGTAAACAGAATAATGAATTTAGATACATGCAACGAACAATATATTCGTTACAATAAAATTTTACAGGACTAACAATAAGTCCAAATACGACTTTGACATCTCTAGGTCACATACAAAATACCCTAAACAGCCTAAGAGATATCTAGGTAAATCTTACGTTTAGGGGTGGCAGCTCCCCATTACATTCTAAACATCTCTGATAACGTTTTTTTATTGTTTGGATAACTGCGTTTAAATTATCTGCATCACACAACACGAAAGTGTCGTACACATCTTGTTTCTCACTGGTAGTAAAATACATTTTCTTGTATTTAGTGAAATACAGTTACGCTTTTTCAAATTCTTAGTTTTCGTACTTGAGTTACGATACGTGAATTGCTACTGAATGATGAAATGCTTACTCGTACAAATCATTTTCTGTTATGATAACAATGTCGAAAGGGTGTTTACCTTTCTCCATTTTTCTTTCTCCTTTGGCATTTTTTCGTAAATGCAATAATAACGGGTTTATGACTTGAAACAATTGCTTGGAGCACCCTGTATATAGCGTGTTCGTATATGTTAATGTATGATTTTTATATGCTAATAACTTTTTAATAAAAAATGTTCGACGGCTAAAACCTCTTGGGTGTTACTAAGGGGGGTGCCCTTGACAACATATGTCAAGGTCAAGGTCAAGGTAATCGGAGCTGCCTCCCCTAAACGTAAGGTTTACCGATATTTATCATGGCCAAGACAATTAATGCAATATAAATCTTCTAATTTAAAAGAAAAAATTATACTATAAAATTATACTAAAAAAGTTAAAAGGAACGATTGGTAGCTTAGAAAAACATAAATTTATCAAAACGTGGACATGCAATATGTATGCTGTAAGTTCACTAATACGTATTGATAAGATTATTTAAAAGACTCATATTTTTTAATTTATTTTTGTCTGTACATTTTAGACCGGATAAACTTAACACATTCCACGTCGAATAAATCAACCGTTGAAAGCTTACATGTTGATCTCACTTGCTGCTATATAAGGAATAAGCCATTAAAAAAAAGATTTGTTTACATTTATGAATATAAAACTATAAATATGTCGGACTAGACATGTCAAATTGTTCGTCCTTTTCTGTGTTCATTGTCTCGCTTCAAATTATAAATCTTAGACTATATTTAATTGATTTACGGAGCTCAATGATCCGTCGACCAGCGTCGACAAAACAAAAGTGCCGGTCCTCTTCGCTGTGACGTTTCATTAGTGCCAGTAGGCCTTGATTCGCCTTCTTTTCGCTGCCTACCGCACCACAGTGGGATATTTCACCAATCTAGCTGGCCAAAAGTAAAGGAGTCCCCAGATTTATATGAAATTTCGTATACAAGGGTTTTTGGAGTCGTAGATTACGAATCTGATATAAATAATTAAAAATCAAAATGGCGGATCTAATATGGCCGACTGTAAGACACATAAATGCTAGTGAATAGATTTTTATTAACTGCGCGTTCTTCCGATTTTCGCGACGTTTGCTTGCGGTCTCTTCTTCTCTCGCTTTTCCTGTTCTGCCCGTGTGGCGTGGCATTTTTCGCCCTTAAATAGCAAGCACGCGGCCCACTCTTTCTTGGGGAAGACCCCAATGTAGCCGGCTCTAGGGGGCCTGGTCAAACTTATGTCACCCCTACGAAATATGGTTGGGTCCCGCCGAAATATTGTTGGGTCCCGCCGAAATTCTGCTTCGACCCTCGCCACGTTCTCCGGAGTCTGAACACCCCGCTGATTTATGGCGGCACTTGAACAGCTCTGGCCGTCGCCAGGCTATTGCCATGTCGCCTCACTGTCGCTTGCTCTTACACGACTTATATACTGAGAAGTTAGTAGATTTGCATGAAATTTTGTATACAGGGTTTCTTGGAGTTGCTGATTACAAATCGGATATTAACAAAATCAATAAGTCAAAATAAATTTAAATTGAATCAAAAACAAACAAACAAAAATTTTGGTTTTAAAAAATTAAAAAATGTCCATATATATTGATGTCTGATCAAATGAATCACCACTCTTCATTAGACGAAACTTCATCATTGACAGGATTATAACACCACGTAAATTGGATAAGTATATTTAATTAACAAGAATATGAATATATATATATATATTATATATATATATAACGCACGTCCTCGCGACGTTCGTTTAGGTTAGTCCGCATCACGAGCTGTTACCATTAACATGTGCTCGATATATATATATAT
>NW_026531834.1:0-3650 GCF_026283585.1 Hylaeus volcanicus | reverse complement strand
AGGTGAGCTTTAGCTCTTTAATTGAAGACAAAGATCCCAAGAAAGAGTCTCAGATAAGCTGGGACGTAACAGACGTGTGGTATAACGTTGAGGTAAAGCGCTCCGTCGTATAGTATCACTTTTGTTGGCAGACTGTCACCGTCGAACTTCACTGTAATCAATTGCGAGTCCACATAATCAAATTGATTTTTCCAATCTGGTACAACTAAAATTCCTTCCGCCTTGTCGGCCTGTATTTTAACTAAAACCCTTAAAATTACCACGAATGGCGGGAACGCATAAAATTTTAAGTGTGTCCATCCAACTGTAAATGCATCTACTTCTTCACATTGTTTTTCCGGAAACCACGAAACGAACCTTTTCCATTTTTTGTTTAACTTTGATGCGAATAAGTCAACTTCCGGTGTTCCGAATTTACTTGTGATTTGATTAAATGCCGAATCACATATTTCCCATTCCGCGTCCTCATTCTTGAGTCTAGATAACGCGTCCGCTTCGGCGTTCGATTTTGATGCTATATATGATGCAAATAACCTTATATTTTTATTTTCTGCCCACTGCCAAATTTCTCTAGCTAGAGTGTTATATATTACGTGTCTTGTACCTCCCATTTTATTGACATATGCAATAGCTGTTGTATTGTCCACTCTTAGCAAGACTTGACAATTCTTTTTATCTCTCGCGAGTTTCTCTAATGCTAACTTAACTGCTAATGTTACATCCGGCCCTGCCGATGTCCCTTTTCATCGACCTCGCATTGCACATAGTTAGATCGACACTTTTAGGAATGCGCTCGACAAACGATTCGGAAATCGTTTCTCGGGAACCGAATCGTGCGATCTGCGAATCAGCGAAATAGGCGTCAGCGCTCAAAGCCAGCACATCCGCTGAACTTGGGATCCCTCCCGATTTCAACGAATGCCGAAGCGAAGGTTCTCGAACTGCGGCTCGTGCCATGCGAGGATCAACTAATATATAAACCCGTGGACACGCCCCACGGCGCTCTTATTCCGCTGTCAGTACCTTCTCATCGTGGTCATTACCGAAATCTTGTAGTCGCGGACAGGTTAACTTCACGCGTTGTCGTTACCTACGAAAGTCCGACGTATTATCGGTTAAAACCACACCAAATATTAGTCGTCAATTGAATACGCCATCAGCGTCGCGCTTCGGTCGACAATTACTAATTATTGTAGTCACGGATAGAGTAATCGTACGCGCCCCGCGTCGTTGCCGAGGAAAGTCCCTTGTTGATTAGTAGAGACCCGTGTCGCGAGTGATAGTTGCCGACAAACAGATCCTTGCAACAGCACAGCCCTGAGACCACAACAGATAGCTGGTACAACCAAACTGTAAGACCGACAAGCGGTAACGTACCTACATAATTGTCTACTTGATTTCCAAAACCGATATTCTAATATAAACTCGTTATTTTGTAACAATATATATACATATTTATATGCTAAACCTTGAAAACAATCATTGCAATCCCGAATTGCTCTTTCCCGTTAGCGAATACAGTTAAGGTGAGCTTTAGCTCTTTAATTGAAGACGAAGACCCCAAGAAAAAGTCCCAGACAAGCTGGGACGTAACACTAGTAACTCTTTAAAATTGATATGGTAATTTATTTCCGATCTATTCCAAAACCCGTATACTTTGTTTTTCTTATCTGTTACTCCCCAGCCCGATCCCGACGCATCTGTGTAAATTGTAAGATTGTAACTATTTGTTCTTATTTGTCTATCTGCTGATGGTAGCTTTTTTATCCACCAGTTTAGGTCCGGTAGGATTGGGGCTGGTATATTCATCTTTCGTTTGTGGTCGTGTTTGTTTCTTAATAGCGGCTTTATTTTCTCTCTCTCTAGAACCTTCGTCTGAACAAACAAACGCCTATTTTTCAATGAGAGTGTTTACACTAGCAACGATAAACATGTCAGAACATTTACGACGGCGTCAGAACTAGTTGATAGTTTGATTTTTTCGTACGTCCTGCATCTATTCTTTTAGTCGATACGTTTCTGCCGCCCAGATGGACGGATTTGATGAATTATATTTTTTTGAAAGTCCGTTAATGAAGATAATGTTGTTGAATGATGGTAAAATAGAGCATGTCAACGGGTTATTTTCTAGTAAAGACGACAAAGGAGAGTTTAAAATGTTATTTTAAGAATTGTGGGAGCAACCGGAAAAGCTTTTCGAGTATTTCAGAATGAGACCAGCAACATTTGAATACATACTGAAGGAGATAGAAGAAAGAATCACAAAGTTCTCCAATTTTCGTGTATGTATTTCGGCAAAACAAAGACTGGCTGTAACATTAAGGTAAGAAAAAGTTTAACAATGTATTCAGTTCTTTACTTCAATGGAAATTCGAAATATTCAAAAATGAAAATACAGGCAAGTGAAATAAAGTACACAGTAAGATTGAACAAATTGCACTTGCATTTTGTAATGCGTTACACTTGAAATGAACGAATCAAGGTCTTCATGTTGAGGAGCACCAAGTAGAGTTTCCGCTTGTGAACCATTTGCCGAAGTATCACTCGTCGATGAACCACATGCGGAAACGCCATAATTATGTATAGAATGTTGACTTCTGAATCCCCCCAAAAGATCCTCTTCGCAAAACACATTTTGGAGTTTATTTCTCACAATCATTTTTCTTTCTTCAGGTACTTTCCTCAAATAAGGCAATAAACTCATTCAAAAATGGCAGTCTGCATCTTCGTTTTGTTTCGTTTTCTCCTTCAATATTTTTATTTTTTGTTCTTCCAAAATCATCAATTTTTTAATTGTATCAATTTTGCAATTTTTTTTTATGAGGTTGCGCAAATTCATTTATTATATTTTGAAGTGATTGTGGTGATTCTAAAGTTTGTGGTGGTGATTCTGTAGTTTGTGGTGGTGATTCCTGTTCTTTTTCAGGAGAATCAGGGGAAAAAGTAGTTCCTGAATTTTGGATATTTTCATCAAATGTCATTTCGCTTGAGACGTTACCCTGCAATTGCCTTTTTCGAAATTGGTCCTTCAAAAACTCCATGTTTTTGAAATAGGCCCACTTAGATTCTTTAATCATTCCTCCTTCGTCTCCACTCCACACTTTTTTAATATTCTTACTCAATTGCTTGCGAAACATGTCCCTTAAACCTCGCCACTTAATTTTGGCTGCTTCACCTCAAATTAGTGAAAATAAACAATTAATCAGTTATGTTAAGTTAGTTATATTATGTTGTGTTATGCTAGTGTTTTCAATTATTTTTTTAATGGATATGTTGATTTATTGTACAATAGTTGATCCTTATTACAGATTTCTATCAACTGGGATGTCATTTCGAGCACTAAGCTTTTCCTACAGAATTTGACACTGTGCTATTCGAAACATAGTTTACGAAACATGCCAAGCTATATGGGAGTGCTTCTGCGGTATATATATGTCTTTGCCTACTACAGAGGAATGGAAAACCATTGCGAGTGATTTTTACAACAAATGGAATTTCCCCAATTGCATCGGTTGTATAGACGGGAAACATATTCGCATGAAATGCCCCAAACAAACAGGATCGATACATTACAACTATAAGGGCTATTATTCTATTGTATTACAGGTACAGATCTCTATTTCACATGTATCGAAATACCCAGGTTTACG
>NW_026531833.1:0-4223 GCF_026283585.1 Hylaeus volcanicus | reverse complement strand
GTATACTGTTTTTTACGTTTTATTTACTATGCATTCATTCAAATGACAGAGATTGATTTGTATCTTTTCCCATAAAGAATAAATATCTTCGGACTAAATAAGAGATTAATCAAAACAACTGCGTATACTTTCACTAAATAGGGCCTATTGCTTCAGAAATACAGCATGTATTAATTTAAAAATGATTAGAGAATAATATTGCAAAAATTTGGATACGCTTCAATCAAATCAAATGTCGCGGACATATTACCTCAATTTAAATGAGTGTACTTAGAACCAAATATATTTAGTGCGTCATCTGGCAAGGGTTTCGGGATTCGTTACAGAATTCTCACATAGGGTTGTAGAGTGTAAACCGCAACTCTGTAAGTCAAAGCGTACTCAAGAAAATAGAACAAAACAAAAATTTTGATAGCCCCGCACTTTTCGAATTTTCAGTTTTTCTTTTTTGTGCCGTATTGTGCTAGATTTGTGCTGAATTGTGCCGTAAATAAGAGATCGATAACATCAATAACAATTAAGAAAAGAAATAAAACCAAAATTATACTATCCCCTGCACTTTTGTCGAAACAAACTTTTTTTCTATAGAAAGATGCGTACTAACTTGTGCTACATTGTGCCATTGATAGAAACGTATCGAGACGAATCGTGTACTCTGCATGACAATTTTTGAACTCGGTCACGTTCGTTCGGTGCGCAACGTATGGCGCACGAGAAATCGGTTGATCGCAGAGTAAGACACAGTGTCATTGCTCCACTTTGTTCTTTGACGGGAAACGTCAACTAAAGGTGAGGAAAATGGGTACGAAGCAGGAACCCAAGTATGGGAAACAGCCGGAAAACGCTGGCTCGCGAGTTTTATATTTACGTCCTCGAGTGGCGACGCGTAGCGTTGCGTAATATACGCGAGGACGAACGGTAGCGTGAGCGGGTTTAATTACCCGATTAAATTGATTTAAACGCTGCGTATACTCTATTTCACTTGGCCGGGACGCGTGTTCCATCCAGCTGAAGAATTTTAATTCGACGACCAGGGATCTCCGCTGCCACGGTCGCATCGACGCACAGTGGGCCCAAACAGCGATTATGGCTAATCAAAATTAATACTTATCTTAGGCAGCTTTCTATTCCCAATTTGATTGGGTTAACATTTTTTCAAGTTTCTTACACTCATTACACGCATTATGATACATGAACACAGAATTTCGCTTGCTGTTTAGTGTAAAAACATGTTTGGAAGAATTAAATTTAGAGATGTGAAGATAGGGCGTTTAAAGTAGGATATTATGTAATATGTTCATTATTGAAATATTATTACATAAATATTGTAAGACATGCTTAATGCGTGTACAGTTGTATGGTGTGTACAAGGTATAACGTGTGTGTCTTTTGGGAATTTTTGGGAATTGGCGAATGGCTTTGTTTATTGTAGTTAGTTACGTTCCATGATAAAAACGTATGAATACATAGTCTATTTTTCTGTGAAAGTTACATCAGATTTATATGAATTAAGTATTAAGAATAAAGTGTTTAAAGTATTGTTGAATTTTACTTATGAAGCTCCCTTCATGTGTTATGATTGTATTGTTCAAGTTTAACAAAAGATTCTGACAAATAATTCATCAAAATAAATATTTATTAAATGTATCACTTACAATATTATTATTCGACTGCGGATTTTATGCATTCATGACGTACAATAACATAAAAAACATACATGAAATATACATGATGTATGTCGAATATATTCTACAATTATTGTAATAATATTGTTATTTCATTTTAAATAAGTGCACACATCTTTTAGTTATGTTTAGTATGCGTTTATCATATTAGGTCTGTATCAAGTGCATAAAATCCGCAGTCTAATTATTATATACCTCTTACATTTCTAAATAAAATCTGAATCCCGAATGGTAGAGTCATCATAAGAATCATGATCTATTTTACTCGTTGGGTGGACATATGTAGTATCCATATCGTGGAAATAGTAATTTCAGCCATTAGCCAATTTTATTAACTAAATATCTATTTCTCCACTTCTTTTTCCGCGAAACATGATTGCGACCAAACTGTAAACGAACTTCCTTATGCTGCTCACTTAGAGGAAATTCAATATTTAGGAAAAACTGACATACATTTTTTATCAGGACGTATAAACAACAAAAATTATATTAAATTAACAGACGATCAATTAAATAAGCACGAGATCCATATTTCATTTTAGTTCCAAAAAAAAACCGTCAACCGACCTTATTATTATTGAAAATATATGAGCAGAACTTTCAAGAAATATTTATGAGAATGGAAAGCAATACAAAGATGTACTAGAATTAAAACAAAGTATTGTTACAAATTGGAATCTTTTAAGTCCAAAACATATTAAAAAATTGTTGAATTGTTGGCTTAGTAGATGTTATACAGCGAAAAGTTGATTTTACTAAATATTAGTTTGGAATTCAACAAAATATTTCTGTTCAAATAATCGTATTTTTTAATATAGTGCTATCATTTTGTCCAACTCAAATCAATACATGTTTATATTATTTTCTCTAATTTATTTACTGAATCTTTCACCAACTGACTACTATTTCATGAAACATTTGGATCATTTTTTTAAGAGACGAATTGTTTAAAGATGAATCATTCATCCACAACTTCATCGCGATTAGGAATTAATACTTTTACAAAAATGGAATAAATGCACTCGTGCATCTTTCTCTACGAAATCGGGCATTTCATATACGACAACTTAATACACCTCGTATCAAAATTATACGAACATTTCAATTCTTAAGGTTCCAATGTCTTGAAATAGTTTTTCATAAAGACCAATTTAGTACTATTAGGATGAACCAAAAGTTCGTGAGTTTTTTACGTTGTTGCAGTTTGTGCAATTTTTTCAAACTCATTAAAATTACTTTATATGCTAGTGTTACATATTATTTCGTAGCTTTTGAAAAGCTCTTTCCTAATTAATTATTAGCTACATTAATTTATTGATAATTTTTAGTTAGATAATTTCAAATCAATTTAATTCTTTTTTGTTTTAGTAAATTATTAAATTTTATATCAAAGTAACAGATTTTCAGCACATTGAATATGGAAGTATCGTTGATATAATTGAAAAATTGCATTAAGGTATTTGTTTCTCTCTCAGTTTCAGATTTTAATGAATTATGGCTCAGTGACGATGTGGTCAATAATTGTTATTTTTCTATTTTAAATGGTTTACAATATCCATTTTTATAACATTTCAAGCTTTCAACAACTTTCTAAATTGAAATTTGATTTAAATTGAAAAAATTCACAGTAAAAATCTGTATGTTCTACAAGGAGCTGTGTTAAAATACAAAACTTTGATATCGTTTTTCATCAAATTGGAGTGGTCAATTTAAGTCGAACTAGGCTCATATTATTCATATTTAATCAAATAACAGTCAAGTGAAGTTTTGTTATAATTTTGCTTTAAATAAATCAACGAAGCAACTATGTTAAGGGGGAAACCACATTGGGAGGTCACATACGAAGTATTAGGTACAGGAAAGAGTTCGTGTGGATTTTCAGAGAAAAATACAAATACTTCTATTAAAATCCTACATTAAATACATCTATGGAACAATTATCTTAAGATACTGAAACCACCGAAATCCAAGTGTTCGTATACTTTTTATTCCCAGTGTATTTTGCGTGAATGAGAGTGAGATACAGTGTGATGAAGTTTCGTCAGCTGAGTTGTGTCGGTGCAACTGCTGTTCGCTCGAGACGGCGTGTGCTGGATCGAAAAAACGTAAACAGTGATAGATATGGCTATCGATCGCAAATTCGAATAAGACGTTCCATCGATACGTGAGACACATCCTTGCGATTTTATTACCGATCTCGTTGGACTCGAATTGTTTACTTAACGCAGAATGGAATTAGACAAGTCGACGGATTAAGAGCATGCGTTTGATGAAACGAAACTTGAGACAACTTTGATTCGGCCTCGTGGTTTAATTGATGAACTTAATCGGTGCACTGCTCAACAGGATGCCTACAGTTTTTGTATTCATGCACTGAATGGACCGACCGACGGAGCTGGTTTTAAACATGATCGTTTTTTCGTGTTGTTAAGGGGGCATTTCACTGTGAACGCACAAAAAAAAGCATATTTTCAACCATTTTTTTCTCAGGAACTATTGCATAAAATTGAATGAATGTTTTTTCTCCTTAAAGGTATG
>NW_026531832.1:0-3594 GCF_026283585.1 Hylaeus volcanicus | reverse complement strand
TCTTATGACGAACCATTTACAATAGAGTTTGTAACGTAAACACATTAATTTATTGCTCCGTACGAATTAGAAAACATCAAATTTCCAGTAAGTACTTCTAAACAGTTGTGCGAATACTTATTGCTTCAACATTTCCATCGATTAATTGTTTTTATCTTGTTAATTTCGCAACTACATAAATAGCTATTTTTTTGTAATCTATGTATTCTAGAGATTTCCGAGAATATGTAAAATGTCATTGTTTATCAAAAATAAGTTAATAAATTACAATTTTACATAGTTTTTTTGGAAATTGATCGGTATACGAATACTTTCTACACCCACTGTAGATTCGAAGGTTTAGCCTGGACGTTGATATGTCAGTGAGTTAGGGCCTTCATTTTTATATGTATAAATTGCGCGTTCAGTATTTCCATATCAATGTGATACACGTACTAATGTCTCTGTTGATTTATTATATAAACGTTATCATAACAAAAGTATAAAGCAAATTTTTAATTATCTCCACCTTCTTATCGGTTCCTACAAGTTGCCACTTCTCATGTATATAAGTATCTATTAATTTGCTGATTTAACAATGTCGTTTAAGTGCAAGGCATTCATTTTGATGTTTTTGACAACAGCGATAAAGAAGATTAATATCGATAAACCCGTAATCAATTACATGGAGAAACATCCATGGTTGTCAAAATCTCCTTTACATAATGAAATTTTCATATTTTTATAGTAATAATTTTATTTTTAATAATATTTTACTATTATTATGTATATACATTTAATAATAATATTATTTTTAATAATATTCGTAGTAGTAATAATAATAAATAATAAATGTCGACATTAAATTATTCTTTGTCGGTGAACATAAGAAAAAAATAGAAAAATCTAATTAAAGACAAAATGGAAATGGAAATTAAAATACATTAAAAAATTTGGACATACACAATTTGATAAATATTCAAATTGAATACTGCCGAGGAATTTTAGAACTTCAATCTGGCAGCTTAAAATTTGTAACATAGATTGCATGTGCTTAAGGTAACTCCTCTGTTTTCAAAATCTAGAAATCCTTATCCACAGTTTATCACATCTCATGACAATGCCAAATCAATAAGTGATGTTAGGTAACTAAAAGTAGAAATTTTTCTCTTATGAGTGTACAAGATAAGCTTGATAAGGAAATCATGTGCCTATTACTAATTTATTTAGAACCTAACTGGTTTTATTCACTTTCAAATTTAAAGAACGACGAACGATAAATATTTTATTTTATTTTTATTAAATTTAAAGTATAACAAAAGTTTATACTTTATTATGCACTGTTTGTGGACTTTAAATAATGCAACATATAATATATTTATAATTATAATATATGTATGTTTATACATACTGTTTATTTTATGTTTCGCATGATTTCGATATTTATTAAATTGATTAATAATTATAATTGAATTATAAATTAATAAATAATTAACATTATCGACTTTAATAAATCCATGAAATTTTGTATTTTTACTTATGTTTATAAAAATTGTTACTTTTAAGTGCATGTGGTTACTCCTGCATGTGATTACACAGAGCAAGGAGCTAAAGGACACCAGATTAGAGATCCTCGAGGCCAGAGATGGGCATTATTTAGATAAAAAAGTTATTTAAATAGAAAATCGAATAAAGATACATAACTTTAGCTTTATTCGATTACTGCCGGATAAAAAAATTTATTCGAAGTAAATGTACTCAAAGCATAAAGATAACTTAAATTATTTTTATCCAAAGGCTAAAGATACCTGATTTATCTGCAGAAAGTTTCAACCGTAAGGGTCGAATAACTTTCCAAGCGGTGTTTAGTCGGTGGTTGTAAAGTATAGTTATACATAATTATACATAGTGAAATAGGTATAATATAAACAAATTTATACAGGCGTAAGGAAGTGTATATTTGTGCATATAGACGTGTGCTGTAGATATAAATTATGCTCTTTTTAAATGAATCTCTCTGGTTTCAAACCAGGTAGTTCTAGCCATCGAATAAAGATACAGGGTTATCCAAAAGTACCTTTAGGATGTTGAATGAGAACATCTATCAAACGCCATGTTTATTTGTTGTCACGTTCTTTTATTTCTAACCTACAATGATAGACAATTTTAACTATAGAATCTTATGCGATTGCAGAGCGTATTAAAGTGATTAAAATTTATTTTGAAAATCAGTGTTTAATAAAAAATACCCATCTTAAATTACGTGATTTTTTCAGCGTACATAATCGTCCATCGGAGAAAACAATTAGAAATTTGGTTATAACATTTGATGAAACTGGATCTATTCATGATAAACCAAAGTCTGGCAGACCAAAAACAGTTCTGTCGAAATTAAAACATTGCTGCTGTTCGTAAAAGTGTTGCTAATGATCCGTCAACTTCAATTCCACGTCGTTCTCAAGAATTGAGCATTTTTTATGGCAGTTTGTGGCAAATTTTGCATGAAGATTTGCATTTGCATGCTTTCAAAATTGAATTAACTCAAGAATTGAAGGAACGTGACCATTTGCAACGCAGAAATTTCACTAATTGGTTGTCAGAACATCGTTCAATTGATGCATTGTTTTCACGCAACATCATCTTCAACGATGAAGCTCACTTCACATTGGATGGACACGTCAATAAGCAAAATTGTCGCATATGGGGAGATGAAAATTCAAGAGCCATTAAAGAAAAATCACTTCATCCAAAAAAAGTTACTGTTTGGTGTGGATTTTGGTCGAAAGGCGTAATCGGTCCATTCTTTTTCGAAAACGAGAATGAAGGTGCAGTTATAGTGAATGGTGCACGTCATAATGAAATGATTATTGATTATTTATGGCTGAAATTAAATGGAATCGACGTAAGCAATGTTTATTTTCAACAAAACGGAGCTACGCCACACACAACGCGTGAAAACATCAGTTCATTGCGATCAAAATTCAGTGGTCTATTAATTTCAAGGAATGGTGATGTGAATTGGCGAAATGGTGATTTTTTTTCTTTGGGGTTATTTGAAAAGTAAAGTTTATGCCAGCAAACCAGCAACAATTCATGACCTGAAAAACAACATTAGAAATTAAATTGGTGAATTAAACGAGCAAATATGCCAAAATATTTTCGAAAATTTTGATTTTCGAATTGATGTCTGTAAACGTGGTCGTGGTGGTCAATTGACAGATATCGTTTTTCACACATAATTGTCATAGATGATACCTGAAAATTAAATTAAAAAAGTAATAGAATTCAAAAGAGTATCTATTTTATTTAAAAAAAACTTCATATAGTCTATTTTGGATAACCCTGTACAAATGCAGAAAAGTATCTTAGGGGTGAAACTCTCTGGAAAGAAACCAAGCAGCTCTAGCCGTAGGATAAAGTTAAAAATGGGAAAACTACCCAACGGGTGACACTCTCTGCAGTTAAGGATGCGCAGGAGCCAGCGCTAAACTGCGAGTTGACTTCAGCGACAGTTGCGGAAAAAGTAGGAAACTCCGGGACAAGGACAGAGAGGGCGATACAACAATTGCAGAAGAGACGAGGACAGGGCGATTAGGCTAGCATGATTTTTTTTCC
>NW_026531831.1:0-3344 GCF_026283585.1 Hylaeus volcanicus | reverse complement strand
GGCAAGTTTGGAGGCATGGGTACGGCGCCCACCCGCAATGGGGTGCTCTGAAAATGAACATGGACAACCGAGGATTAAGCGTTTACGGTGCAGAGGGCGTCGGATCCCTCAGTACCGGCGCGGTGAGGAGTAGTCGACCAGGCTCCCCCGCGTCGTTATCTTACGACTGGGAGAACCCCGGGGTGGATCACCAGGCCCCCGGGTTCAGCAATGCGCCTAGTGAAGAGACGTCTGTAGCGGGGACCTCCTCCGCTGTGGCGTCTTCCGGCGTCAGGGTGCGCGAGGACGTGCTTATCGCGCAGCCCGTCGTCCGGTTGGAGAGGGTGGAGGGGCCGGAGCTTCGCTCCGTCCGCCTCCTGGCGGCTGCAGACGCGTCCGGCACCGGCGCTGACTCCGACGGGTCAGACAGATCGGTGTGGTCGGCGCGCTCCGTGCAGTCGCCGCTAAGGAGGAAGCGAGGTCGACCCCCTACTGCTGGGGATTCTGTCGGCCTCGCCGACGCTAAGCGAAAGCCCAGCGAGAGGGAGGAGCGCCTGGCGATGGACGTCGCGGACCATTTAGTGTCCTGCGTCCGGATCTCCAGGTCCTGCAAGCCCTTCAAGGGCGAAGAGGAGCTGGCGGCGGAGATGCGCCACGCGCCGACCGCCGAATTGGGCTCTAGGATTTTCGAGAGCTCAGAAGGGGTCCTGAGGGTTGCGAAATGCTCCAACAACCTTCAGGGGCCGATGGTGCGCCAGCTGCGGATTGCAGCGGCCACAATCAGACACGCTGCCGTCGAACAGGCGAAGCGTGTCAAGACCTCGGCTCGGGAGGTGGAGCTGGAGCGGACGGTCGCCGAGCTCAGGGCCCGCGTGACCGAGCTGGAAGCCCGGCTTGCGCGGGGCCCGGTCGCGCCTGCCGCGGTGCCGTCGGTGCCGCCGCCCGTCGATCCGGCGGTATCGGTGCCGGTGCCCCCTTCGCGGCCGAGTGCGTCCTCGACGGCGAGGTCAAGTCGGCCTGCTGCCTCGAGGCCTGCGCCCGCCGGTCCGTCGCGGAAGCCTGCGATGGGCGGCGCGACCTTCGCGCCGAGCGTGGACGTCGAGTGCCTCATCCGTCGCCTCTGCGGCGAGATGGAGGTGCGCCTCGCGGCGCGCCTGCGGGCGGTCTCGCTGGTGGCCGCCGCGAGCGGGGCTCCGAGCGGGGTGCCGCGGGCCGCGCCGCGCCCTCCTGCGGGTCCCTCCCAACCTGGCCCCTCGAGTGGCCAGCTGGACGGCATCCGGAACGCATTATGTCGCTCTCCAGTAGCCCGAACGCTCGTGCTGGGCGACTTCAACGCCAAGTCCACGGCGTGGGGTGGCCCGGCAACGGACGCGAGGGGTCGGGCGGTGCTGGAGTGGGCGGCGAGCGCGGACCTCCGGCTGCTTAACCGGGGGTCCGTGAGCACGTGCGTGCGGTGGCGGGGCGAGTCGATCGTCGACTTGTCGTGGGCGACGCCTGCCGCCTCGCGTCTCGTGTCGGGATGGGGGTAGCGGAGGAGGTGGAGTCCCTCAGTGACCACCTCTACATCCTTATGGATGTCTCCGCTGCCCCTCAGTACCATCACGCTCGCGGAGCCGCGCAGATGGCCGCTGAAGCGCTTGGAGAAGGACGCCATGATGGCGGCCGCCCTCGCCGCGTCCTGGCCGGATGCCCCGGCTGGACCGGTCGCGGACGTCGATCGGAAAGCTGACTGGTTTCGGGAGTCATTGACGGCGGCGTGCGACGCCGCCATGCCCAGAGCCAAGAAGCTACCGAGGCGGGCCGCATACTGGTGGAGCGACGAGATTGCCGCGTTGCGTGCTACATGCAGCGCGGTGCGACGTCGCTTCACGAGGGCCCGCCGGAGACGGAACCGCGACCCGGCGAGGGAGGCGGAGCTGTATGAGGTCTACCGAGAGGCAACGGTGGATCTCCAGCGCGCCATCAGGAGGGCCAAGGCGAGCGCCTGGGGAGAGCTCCTCGGGACTCTGGACAAGGATCCATGGGGGCGGCCCTACCGCATTGTGCTGGGCCGCATGCGCCCGGCCGCCCCCCCTATCACGGAGTCCCTCGAGAACACGGAGTGCCTCCATATCTACGGGTCGTGTTAGCCGACTACCTGTCGGACATGTGGATGGAGTACCCTGGCAGGGGCGGGGTGCCGATGCGTCGGGGTGTCAGCCGAGGCGTGCCCCAGGGGTCCGTTTTAGGACCCCTGTTATGGAACTTGGGGTACAACTCGGTGTTGCGCGGGCTCCTCCCACCCGGTGTCTTTGTGGTCTGCTACGCAGACGACACATTGATCATCGCGGTGGGTCGGGATGGGACCAGGGTCCACAGGCTGGCGGAACTAGCGGCCGCGATCGTGGTCGCGAGGATCCAGGCTCTGAGGCTTCGGATCTCGCCGCAAAAGACGGAGGTAGTCATGTTTCATGGG
The DNA here is from genome assembly GCF_026283585.1 of Hylaeus volcanicus. Lineage (NCBI taxonomy): Eukaryota > Metazoa > Arthropoda > Insecta > Hymenoptera > Colletidae > Hylaeus > Hylaeus volcanicus. The sequence continues at coordinate 910 of NW_026531831.1, read as the reverse complement.
CTACCTCTGACGCGGCGGGTACCCCAGACCTGGATCCGCGTGGGTGATGCGGCTGTCCGGGTCGAGGGCCGGATGAAGTATCTGGGCCTCGACCTGGACGGCCGGTGGCGCTGGGAGGGGCATTTCGACCGCCTGGTCCCCCGAATTGAGGCGGTGACGACCCAACAGGGTCGTCTCCTGCCCAATCTCGGGGGGCCGGAAGAGAGGGTCCGCCGCATCTACCTGGGGGTCGTGCGATCCATGGCCCTATACGGGTCACCCGTATGGGCGCGCGACCTGGTGGCCTGCCGTCGTGGACGGCACCTGCTGCGCCACGTGCAGCGGCATATGGCCGTCAGGATCGCGCGCGGGTATCGCACGATCTCCCACGAGGCGGCGGCCGTCCTAGCGAGGGTCGTCCCCTTTGATTTCCAGGCGGAGGCACACGCCGACGTGTATCGGCGTGTGCAAGATCTCTGCCGGAACGGAGGCGATCCGCAGGACGAGACGGTCGAAGCCTACCGGCGCCAAAGGTGGCAGCTGGCCCGCGAAAAGTGGCGGCGCCAGCTCCTGGAGAGCGGCACCGCCCGAAAGAGGACGGTAGCGGCGGTCCTGCCGAGCTTCGATGCTTGGCTGGACCGCCGACACGGGCGACTCACCTACCGGCTCACGCAGGTGCTCACCGGACATGGTTGTTTCGGTGAGTACCTGCACAAGGTGGGGGCGGAGGGGTCGCCCGCGTGCCACCAGTGCGGCGCGGAGCTTGACACCGCGCAGCACTTGCTGGAAGAGTGCCCGGCCTTCTCGCGAGAGAGGCGGGCACTCCGCCTAGCTATTGGAGGGGACCTCTCGCTTCCGGCCGTCGTTTCGGCCATGGTCGAGAGCGAGAGGTCCTGGAACGCGGTGGCCTCCTTCTGCGAGACTACTGTCT
>NW_026531830.1:0-2156 GCF_026283585.1 Hylaeus volcanicus | reverse complement strand
TAAAGCCCCCCGCGCTTTAAAAAGTACTGTTTCGAAAAAAACAGCCACCTGTTTCCCAGCCGGCGCTGTAACTTTGAAAATACCTTAGATACCAAAATATCCTTTTACCTACGTGTTCTAAACACTTTAAGGATGCAAATTATGTTAAAAAAGAAATCTAATTTTTTCATCGACATAAACGGTAACCTCCCCTTACGTCTTAAAATCTCATTCCTCCCAGGACTCCTCCTTCAAATGGACGGTTGTGTCCAGTCGATGTGACAACTTTATGCAAATTCCGCGCTACAAAAGCTTTCGCGACCTCACTTATCACCGAGTTGGAAGCTATAGCTCAGATATCAGGAACAACGTACTTTATGCAAATTGTACAAAAATTAACATGAAGTATAGCACGGAGTCCCAGTAATTAAACGGCCGAATAAAGAAATCGTCATACGAAGAGGAAACCTACATAAAAATTATTCTCTCCTGACGGATACAAGAAATGGTCATTTCCGAGCATCGTTCGTTACAAATTAACCTAACTGCCAGCGAGCTGCCAATGTTGCGACCATTCACATATCACAACTGGTCATTTCACGGATTATTACATCCGGAACGCTCTCCACGCTTGTTCGAGCGGGAACACGTTCGGGGAACAACTCGGCTCCTGGCTGCCAATGCTCCAAAAACCAGCTGCCTTCTCTTTCCACACTCGCTCTACAATGGACAAAACAGCGATTCTAGCTGATTGTTACTTCGTAAATATTGCTTCTAACATTTTGCCTTTCTATACATATGTACAGTTAGAATTGCCATCGAGTTTTAACCTTTCGAGCGACATAAAACACTAAACGGAGAGGCCAACAATAGTTTATAACATGCTCGCAAAGCTAGGCTGTTTTTCAGTTTATGCTGATATTGCCGTTACTATGAATCTAGTTGCGACCGTCGACGAGGTCTTTAGAATTTCGCGTGGTTCCGATCCTCAGCAGCTGTCCGTGTCGTAAACTTGGAAAAACCCATGAGTGGCAGTGGCCTTTCCGCAAGACACCAGGTAACCACCCACTCTTGCCTCCAGGACCGCTGGTGAAGACGTACCTACGAGGGTGGTGTAGGGCTCTAGGTACCCTGATTGGGCCTTGTTTCTAAACCAAGTACCAATCAGGGTGCATTTTGAAAAGGTAGGAGTGACAAGTGAAAGTAGCAGAAATACACCGTGGTATAGTCGCTGGAAGGGATCTTGTGAGGTCGTAAACCGAAACAGTAGTTATTGCTTTATTGGTCCAGGTAACTAATCCGTAGGACAATAGGGGTGTCGCGGCTCTAAAGTATACATGCCCACGTTACACCCTGGGGCCCCAAGACTTGATGTTTGCTACGCGGTTTTTTCCAAATTGGAAAACTGTTGACGATGATTGGTTAACTAAGTTCCTACCTATCACAGTATTTTCAATAAGTCGGCCAACAAAATTATATGTGAACATACATAAGAAGAAAAAAGTTATTGAAATATGAACATCCTAATTCTGATACCATACGGCCCTGAATGAAAAGTCTAGCTCTGTCCTTGTCTAAAAAGGTGTCAGATTACTAATTGCGGCCGACTTTAGTTGTAAAGATCGATGTCCAACCGACTTTACAACCGGTCTCAAGATCCCTTCCAGCGACTACATCTTCAATTGTCATCCCAAAAGAGAAGAGCAGATTCTCACGAACCACCACTGATTCAACTAACTTGTAGAAACCTTCTGCATTTACCAAGTTCTTAAATAAAGTTAAAGTTATTTGTTAAAACTGTCAAACACTCATTACAGTTCTGCTACCTTAATAGTTTAATTAATTCGATTGTCATTAACGTTCACATCCGAAGTGAGCATACCAGAAAGACATTCTTTCAAATACAACCAGCTATTTTGCTCACGCCGTAACACTGATCAAAAATAAAAAATTTAGGTTTTTAGAATCGATTAATTTCGGTTTTATATGAACCTCGAGTATTTTTTAACTTTCTACCGATATTTGTACCCAACCCAGACCCGCAATGCTCTGTAAGTCTCAAAATATCATTCCTTCTCGGTCTTCTACTTCAAATAAAAGATTGTATCTGGTTTATATGACAACTTATGGAAATTCACAAAATGTTAGCCTGGTGTAGAGGTTTTCCCGTGAATTTT
>NW_026531829.1:0-2331 GCF_026283585.1 Hylaeus volcanicus | reverse complement strand
CAAAAAATGTGCCCCTCCACCGCCAAAGCAGGGGAGGAGGGCTCGCGTGACGACCCCGAGTTCGGTCGAGTCTACGCCGGTCAATCGACCGGCGGCAGATACGCAGGCGCTGGCGCCGTCTGAGGCACTCCGGGCGAGATCGCCCTCTGCGATGGAGGGAGGATTCGGCTTGGGGGAGGCCATGGACATGGCCTAAAGTTCATGCCCCCGGTCCGGATCCTCCAATCCAACCTCAACCACTCGGCCAGGGCGCAGGACTTATTTATCCACTGCCTGGCCGAGTTAGGTGTGGGGTTGGCGGTCGCCGCGGAGCCATACCGCGTCGCCGAACGCCCGAACTGGGTGGCCGACGCGTTGGGCTCCGTGGTGGTCGTTGGCAGCGACATCGCGGCCCTCCGCGTGTTCGCCTGCGGCGACGGGTTCAGGGGGACGGAGTGCGGCGGCCTGGCCCTGATCGGGGTCTACGCCCCTCCGAGTGCCCCCCTCGCGGCGTTCGAGTGGCTGCTGGACGGGATCCGGGACGCATTGTCCCGCTCTCCAGTAGCCCGAACGCTCGTGCTGGGCGACTTCAACGCCAAGTCCACGGCGTGGGGTGGCCCGGCAACGGACGCGAGGGGTCGGGCGGTGCTGGAGTGGGCGGCGAGCGCGGACCTCCGGCTGCTTAACCGGGGGTCCGTGAGCACGTGCGTGCGGTGGCAGGGCGAGTCAATCGTCGACTTGTCGTGGGCGACGCCTGCCGCCTCGCGTCTCGTGTCGGGGTGGGGGGTAGCGGAGGAGGTGGAGTCCCTTAGTGACCACCTCTACATCCTTATGGATGTCTCCGCTGCCCCTCAGTACCATCCCGCTCACGGACCCGCGCCGGGCCGACCGCCGCGCAGATGGGCGCTGAAGCTCTTGGAGAAGGACGCCCTGATGGCGGCCGCCCTCGCCGCGTCCTGGCCGGATGCCCCGGCTGGACCGGTCGCGGACGTCGATCGGGAAGCTGACTGGTTTCGGGAGTCATTGACGGCAGCGTGCGACGCCGCCATGCCCCGCGCCAAGAAGCTACCGAGGCGGGCCGCATACTGGTGGAGCGACGAGATTGCCGCGTTGCGTGCTACATGCAGCGCGGCGCGACGTCGCTTCACGAGGGCCCGCCGGAGACGGAACCGCCACCCGGCGAGGGAGGCGGCGCTGTATGAGGTCTACCGAGAGGCCACGGTGGATCTCCAGCGCGCCATCAGGAGGGCCAAGGCGAGCGCCTGGCGAGAGCTCCTCGGGACTCTGGACAAGGATCCATGGGGGCGGCCCTACCGCATTGTGCTGGGCCGCATGCGCCCAGCCGCCCCCCCTGTCACGGAGTCCCTCGACCCGCCCGTTCTGGAGCGTGTCGTGGATACCCTCTTTCCGGTAGATCCGGAGGAGGGTCCGCGGCCGCTCCTGCCTGCGGAGGCCAGTAACTGGTCTGCCGGCCTGGAGGTCACCGAGGGGGAGCTCGGAATGGCCGTCGGGCGAATGGTGGCCAGGAATACGGCACCAGGGCCCGACGGCATCCCTGGGCGGGCTCTCGCTTTGGCGCTGCGCGTCCTGGTTCCCCGGCTCAGGCGGCTGTTCGACGGCTGCCTAGAGTCGGGGCGGGTTCCGCTGGCCTGGAAGCAGGCCCGGATGGTCCTTATCCCGAAAAAGGGAAAGCCCGCGGATTCGCCCTCCGCGTATCGGCCGATCTGCCTCCTCGACGAGGCGGGCAAGCTCTTCGAGCGTGTGCTCGCTGCCCGCCTGTCGGGGGGCCTCTCCGACGGGAGTATGCAGTTGGCTGACTGCCAATACGGTTTCCGCGAGGGCCGATCGACGCTTGACGCGATCGACCACGTCCATGCCCTCGCGGGCCGGGCAGTCTCCTGGGGTGGGGTGGCGTTGGCGATTAGTCTCGACATCGCCAACGCATTTAACACCCTGCCCTGGGGCACGATCCGGGAGGCGCTCCGAGAACACGGAGTGCCTCCATATCTACGGGTCGTGTTAGCCGACTACCTGTCGGACAGGTGGATCGAGTATCCTGGCAGAGGCGGGGTGCCGATGCGTCGGAGGGTCAGACGGTCCGTTGTAGGACCCCTGTTATGGAACTTTGGGTACGACTCGGTGTTGCGCGGGCTCCTCCCACCCGGTGTCTTTGTGGTCTGCTACGCAGACGACACATTGATCATCGCGGTGGGTCGGGATGGGACCAGGGTCCACAGGCTGGCGGAACTAGCGGCCGCGATCGTGGTCGCGAGGATCCAGGCTCTGGGGCTTCGGATCTCGCCGCAAAAGACGGAGGTAGTCATGTTTCATGGGCTACCTCTGACGCGGCGG
>NW_026531828.1:0-2468 GCF_026283585.1 Hylaeus volcanicus | reverse complement strand
CGAAAGCCTAGCGAGAGGGAGCAGCGCCTGGCGATGGACGTCGCGGATCATTTAGTGTCCTCCGTCCAGATCTCCAGGTCCTGCAAGCCCCTCAAGGGCGAAGAGGAGCTGGCGGCGGAGATGCGCCAGGCGCCGACCGCCGAACTGTGCTCTCGGATTTTCGAGAGCTCGGAGGCGGTCCTGAGGGTTGCGAAATGCTCCAACAACCTTCAGGGGCCGATGGTGCGCCAGCTGCGGATTGCAGCGGCCACCTTCAGACACGCTGCAGTCGAACAGGCGAAGCGTGTCAAGTCCTCGGCCCGGGAGGTGGAGCTGGAGCGGACGGTCGCCGAGCTCAGGGCCCGCGTGACCGAGCTGGAAGCCCGGCTTGCGCGGGGCCCGGTCGCACCTGCCGCGGTGCCGTCGGTGCCGCCGCCCGTCGATCCGGCGGTATCGGTGCCGGTGCCCCCTTCGCGGCCGAGTGCGTCCTCGACGGCGAGGTCGAGTCGGCCTGCTGCCTCGAGGCCTGCGCCCGCCGGTCCGTCGCGGAAGCCTGCGATGGGCGGCGCGACCCTCGCGCCGAGCGTGGACGTCGAGGGCCTCATCCGTCGCCTCTGCGGCGAGATGGAGGTGCGCCTCGCGGCGAGCCTGGGGGCGGTCTCGCTGGTGGCCGCCGCGAGCGGGGCTCCGCAGCGAGTGCCGCGGACCGCGCCGCGCCCTCCTGCGGGTCCATCCCAACCTGGCCCCTCGGCGGTGGGGAGCCGCCCCGGGACAGCCAACGGGGAGGCTGCGAAAAAGAAGAGATGCAGGAAGAGGAGCGGGAAGAAGCAAGCGGGTGGCGCCGCTACCCATCCTGCTCCGGCCTTGCCGGGCCGAGACCGGCCCCGTGCCGCGCCTGCCCCGGCTGCGTCCCGGGCGAGGCCTCCGCCTGCGCCTGTCGCGCCCTCCCTGACCCGTCCGGCACCTGAGACATGGTCGAAGGTGCTCGGACGCAAGGAGAGGCGTGCGGGGGCGGCATGCACTCGCACTCGCGGGGCGTGGCCGGCTGGAGCTCCGGCCGGGCCGCGGGTTCGTCCAGCGCGTGCGCCGAAGACGGCGGCGGTATCCCTCACCGTCGCCCCGGGCAGCGCCATGACCTACTCAGAGGTCATGGCAAAGGCGATCGCTGGCGTGCGGTTACGGGATGTCGGGGTAACCGGCATCCGGTACCGCAAGGGCCAGACCGGGTCCTCCATCTTGGAGATCCCGGGCCCGGACAGCGCTGCCGGGGCGGACCGCCTGGCCGGTCGCCTGGCGGAGCTGTTCGCCGGCACGGACGTGAGGGTGTCCAGGCCGATTAAATCCGCCGAGGCGCGGGTTAGCGGCCTGGACGAATCCGTCACGGCCGACGGCGTGGCGGCGGCTGTTGCCGCGGTAACCGGGTGCCCGGTGGACAGGGTCCAAACCGGCATCATCCGGCGTTCCGGGTCCGGGCTGGGCACCGTCTGGCTCCGCTGCCCGGCGGCTGCCATGAGGGCCCTCCTGGCGGCTGGCCGCCTGCTCGTCGGCTGGTCGTCCGCCCGAGTGGAGGCCTCGCCCGCGCGAGCCTTCCGATGCTTCAGGTGCCTGGAGCTCGGGCACGTGCGTCAGAAATGCCCACTCGAGGCGGACCGCGGGGACCGGTGCTACAGGTGCGCCGGTGCGGGCCACCGGGCACGTGAGTGCACGGCGCCCAAGCGATGCCCGGTCTGTGCTGACCTGGGCAGGCCAGCCGACCACCGGCTCGGGGCCAAAAAATGTGCCCCTCCGCCGCCAAAGCAGGGGAGGAGGGTTCGCGTGACGACCCCGAGTTCGGGCGAGTCTACGCCGGTCAATCGACCGGCGGCAGATGCGCCGGCGCTGGCGCCGTCTGAGGCACTGCGGGCGAGATCGCCCTTTGCGATGGAGGGAGGATCCGGCCTGGGGGAGGCCATGGACATGGCCTAAAGTTCATGCCCCCGGTCCGGATCCTCCAAGCCAACCTCATCCACTCGGCCAGGGCGCAGGACTTATTTATCCAATGCCTGGCCGAGTTAGGTGTGGGGTTGGCGGTCGCCGCGGAGCCATACCGCGTCGCCGATCGCCCGAACTGGGTGGCCGACGCGTTGGGCTCCGTGGTGATCGTTGGCAGCGACATCGCGGCCCTCCGCGTGTTCGCCCGCGGCGACGGGTTCGTCGGGGCGGAGTGCGGCGGCCTGGCCCTGATCGGGGTCTACGCCCCTCCGAGTGCCCCCCTCGCGGCGTTCGAGTGGCTGCTGGACGGGATCCGGGACGCATTGTCCCGCTCTCCAGTAGCACGAACGCTCGTGCTGGGCGACTTCAACGCCAAGTCCACGGCGTGGGGTGGCCCGGCAACGGACGCGAGGGGTCGGGCGGTGCTGGAGTGGGCGGCGAGCGCGGACCTCCGGCTGCTTAACCGGGGGTCCGTGAGCACGTGCGTGCGGTGGCAGGGCGAGTCAATCGTCGACTTG
>NW_026531827.1:0-1774 GCF_026283585.1 Hylaeus volcanicus | reverse complement strand
AAGAAGATCCACGAATTTGTTCGACGCCGTTTGGATGTTTACAGTTCAAAAATGAAATCCTGGTACGATAATCGCGTGAACGCAGTGGAGTTTCAGCCCGGAGAACGAGTGTGGTTGTACCAACCACGAAGAGTGAAAGGAAAGTGCCCGAAATTACAAGCGGACTGGGAAGGTCCTTATACGGTGGTGGACCGAATAAATAACATCATCTACAGGATTCAACGTTCACTCAAGAGGAAGTGCCAGGTGGTCCATGTGCGCCGCCTTGCGAAATATGAAGGACGATTTCAAGAGGAAAGAGGACGTCGAGGGACACCATCGTGAAAAGTGAAGATTAGGCTAAGAACTAATCAGTGGTCCGGGTTACGGAGATTGTCTTCGTAGCTCGGCCCTCTTTCTTTTAGTTTGTTGCAGGGAACGAGTTTATCGAGGCGAGGTGTCGGAGGGTACTGTCGCCGCGTCCCTGGATGCGTTTCCGAGTTCCCCAGTGTAAGCTCATTATAAGGGACAGTCCAAGTAGGGTGGGGACATACGTGAAACCGCCCTGCTAGCCCCCTTGGAAGTGATCCTGATCGTGTTCCGCGAGACACGACCCGACGGAATGATCCCGGGGGATCCCCAGGTAGCGTAAGCAAGGCGTGGTCAGCATTCGGAAATAGGTGTCTCTGTTCACTGGCCGGACGAGCGACGCTGTTGCTCGGGTCGGTCAGAGGGGACATCGCGAGCTCGGGAGCGTTGTTGGGTGCACAGATGGTACCTTGGACGACACCATTCGCTTAGAAGAGCCAAGAGGAATCAGAAGCTGAAGAGGCGAGTTTAGAGTTCTGGGAGATTGATTGGGGAACGAGCCGATAGCACACCCACAAGGCGTGGTTCCCTGCTGTCGTGCTTGGTTCGCCTTTTCGTCTTCCCGGTTCAGTCCGGCTCCACCGATTTTTCCTTTTAGAAAGGGAAAGGAATTAATATGGAATTTATTTTTGCAAGGAAACTCCGAGACATCATCATCGGACGAATGGATTCGATTTTGGACAACCAGGACGTCGACAAAAATATTGGATTTTCCCGATCGCAGGATGACTGAAGTTCTCCGCTCCACTCCACCCAAGAAGAAGAAGCGTCTTCGTAGAAGTCGAAGACTAGTCAAGAAAGAAGTATTCAAGTCCGAAGCAGAGATGGGCATTATTTAGATAAAAAAATTATTTAAATAGAAAATCGAATAAAGAGACATAACTTTATCTTTATTCGATGACTGCCGGATAAAAAAATGTATTCGAAGTAAATGTACTCAAAGGATAAAGATAACTTAAATTATTTTTATTCGAAGGCTAAAGATACCTGCTTTATCTGCAGAAAGTTTCAATCGTAAGATACTTTTCGCACTTTTAACTTTATCCGACGGATAAAGATACCTGCGTTAACTGCAGAGAATTTCACTCGTTGGGTAGTTTTCCCATTTTTAACTTTAACCGACCGCTAGAGATACCTGGTTTCTCCCCGAGAGTTTCAACCCTAAGATACTTTTCCGGATTTATATCTTTATTCGACAGCTAGAGTTACCCAGTTTCTCTCCAGAGATATGTACCCGTAGGTTATTTTCGCATTTTTATCTTTAACTGAAGTTTCACTCTTCGCGTGGGATAACTTTCGTACTTTTATCTTTATCCGAAATTATCGGATAAGGGTCGAATAACTTTTCAAGCGGTATTTACTGTTTAGTTGGCGGTTGTAAAGTATAGTTATACAAAATTATACAGGTGTAAGGAAGTGTATACTT
>NW_026531826.1:0-1628 GCF_026283585.1 Hylaeus volcanicus | reverse complement strand
CTGCGTTATTTTATTTTCAGTAAAAATGACTCGAATTTTAATTTATAATATTTATTAATATTGAACAATTTAATTATCAATAAAATGACTTTAATACAAATAGAATTATGAAAAAATTTGATATATAAGTTTTTGCAATAGTATAATTTATATTGAAAATTTAATATTCACATTGACCTAATAAAGTGATTCCCTTGTAAAAATATACATTATAATTATAAAAAGATGCAAATCATGTTACTTTAACGCAGGAATCTACTTATCGCGAAACGTCCTTCTTGTACGAACACGGAAAACTTCAACGCAAAGAATATGCATACACTTTCAATATATATTTTCAAAAACATAGAAGAAGATAAAATCATTCAATAATATATATACTGAATAATACAGTATATATTAAATTTTAATTCAATATTATCATTTTTATGTATTGATTTTAATAATATTGTAAAATAAAGACTACTATATCTTCGATCATCGGAGTTTGTATCAAGAAATATTTATTATGTTATTAATATAAAACCCGAAGTACAAGAAGACCCTAGTCTAAAATAAATAAAACAAGAAATATTACTATTCACGAGTATGCTGAGCAATGCATACCCGTGGTCACTTGATTCGCCAAAGACCACGTATACAACCAGTCACTCGTGCCGATTCGGACCTTTCGTCCTACGACATGATTGGGGACCAGAGGAACAGAAATGCATGCGACTCATCAACCGTTGTCTTGATAAAGGGCTATGTACTGGCTCTGCTGTCGCTGATCATCGGAGTAGCTCTGCTGTCGCTGATCGTCGGAGCAGCTCTGCATCATCTACGTCGAAATCGCAGTAGCCTGCTTTATCTGCGCCGAAGTTCGAAGTTCCTTTGTTTGATGATGTATACAATCTGCAATAAAAGTTGCATGAATTAATAACATGTTTCAAAAATTAGAGTAGTTACAATATTAACACATTAAAATTGCAAAATCATACATTTTACGTTTATACAAAAAAGATACGCCAATGTTAAAAAAATGTTTAACTTTAATGTGTTATGTTTCTAACATATTTAAAGTACATTATAAAAATGTGTAGTTTCATAAATATTTCTAGTTTCTAAAAAGTGTAGTGTAATGGAGTAAATGTGCATAAACTCGCAAAATTTATTAGTTTATAATGAATGTAAGAAGAAACTGTCCAAGTTTGCAAATTATTATGTTTTATATGTGTACAACAAAGGTATGTAAATGTTGAAAGAATGTTTAAGTTTTTATCTGATATGTTTCTAACATATTTGTTATGAATTTTAAAAATGTGTATATGTGTCATAAATGTTCACAATTTCTAGAAAATATAGCGTACCATAGTAAAAGTGTTTCGACTCATAAAATTAGTCAGTTTATAACGAATGTAAGAAAAATTGTATAAATGTGTAAAATCATACAATTTTTACATATATAACAAAGGTATCTAAGCCTTGTTATACATATAAAAATTGTATAATTTTGCAAAGTTACAGTTTTTCCTTACATTCATTACAAATTGATAAATTTTATGAGTCGAAGCACTTTTAGTATGCTACACTAGATTTTCTAGAAACTGTGAACTTGTACGATGATATACATTTTCATAATTTCTTAC
>NW_026531825.1:0-4189 GCF_026283585.1 Hylaeus volcanicus | reverse complement strand
TATCAAGTAACTAAAATAATTGAATTTTTAAAAATTGATTTGAGTAGAAAATTATTTTATAATTAACTAGTGTTTTGAATTGAAATTGTAGTGTTTTGAAATGAAAATAATTTACAAATCAACAAACATTATAATAGTGTACATAATGTATAATATGGAACTCCTTAAATCACACACTTTACAATTCGTATATTTTTCTACTGATACCAATTTGAATAATTCAAGTACGCTGCGTTATTCTAATCATTTATTAATAAATGTCTACATCGACTGCCCAGTGATGTCAAACAATGATTTTACACACGCAACGAGTTATTTGATTTGTCTAGTACGTTTGATCCTCGCACGTCCGATTTTCTATTACGTACGCAATATTATTTCCTGTTTCTCCCTTGAAACGATGCACACCATTTTGCATCGCATGTCCCTATCAACTCTCCTAATTGGAGTTGGTTGGTCGAGAACACGCTAATTTTTCAGGGTAGGGTTCGTGGATGAACCCTGATTCGATTCAGGGAAATGCGCGAATTCTCGACGCTTACGTTAGTTGGCGAATCGAGGAATAATTCAGAAGATCGCGTGATATCTGGAAATAATTTTTCATTCGTGTTCCGCGAAATGATTGTAACAATCATATGACAGAACATTAAACAATAACATGAAGCTACGTGGAAGAATAATATAAGTGGACAATTTCATTTATTTTACTCGTTAATTAATGAGTAAATAATTAATTTCTTATTTCCGTGTTCCTACTTATTCAATATTTAGTTAGCATGGTATCGATTCGTTCGGTACAAGAATAGCCTCGCATAATTCAGTATCATCATTGTAATCAGACAGTTATTTAGTCTATCGAGAATTTTAATGTAGCCTAATGAATATAATGCGGGATTTCAGTTTGCATGTATTTACATTGTGTCAGAGTTACGTTACTAAATTAAATTACTGTATCTATATACAAATGAATCTATAATAATGAGTATTGTTCACTTTAATTTTGCCTTATATTATCTAGAAATAGCTTTCTATGTGTTTTCAGAGTTTAATAATTTATAATACATAATTTCTGTATTAATGGAAGAAATTCTCCTTTATTAACATTTATCACATATCTTTGACAGAATAAAAAACAAATGAAAACCATGGCCTATATGAAAAAGATACACTGTTGGATTTTCTGATTTTGTTATCGTTAATACAAAGTGTTCAGGGACAAGTACAACTTGACAGAGAGGAATTCTAGATGTTAACAAACATCGTACATGTAAGACAAAATTTGTCTATACAAAGTTTTTTTTAACGTATCCAACCATTTCACGTTATTTCTACTTGAGTTGCCGTTGGAAAACATTAACTGGTAGTATTATCTATTTTAATTTCTAAGGATATCGATACTTTTGTGTATACTTATTTTTAAAATTATTTTGGGTATTTTAACACAACATAGTCACTAAAATTGTGACTAAACACAATATCTAAAACAATAGTTACTTGAAATTAAAACTACTTTATAATAAGATATTGGTAGTGTTTCAATTGCACTTCGCTTTTTACATTATTTTCTTTCCTTTCTCTTTGTTACTACATTTCAGTTACTATTTACATATGTAAATTGTTTTCTTTCTCATCAGGATCATTTCTTTAAAAATAACACGGGCAATAAATACAGAAAATAAATAAATAACAGAAATATCAGTTTCAATTTGTATATATTTCAACTAAATATTATAATTCATCATTGGGGAGGTTCACTTGTTATAATTAAAGAGAAAATCCACGCAACGCGCGCAATTGGAATATTGAAGAATATTAATTTCATGTTTTTCCGTCGACTGATATCCATTTGCCGAAAATAGAGGTTATCCTCAAAACTGTGGATAAAATACAATACTGTCGAAAAATATGGTCAATACGAAAAATGTTTACTGATGTTTACTGGTGATTAGTTAGGAAATCTAAATTGAAATGACATCAAGTTATTATTACAAGTCAGTTATTACTAGACTGCGGATCTTTATGCAAAATAAAATCTTCGCGAACGTCCCTATAAATATTGAACCTAAATAGGAATTTATTTTATTCTGCAACTATTATAACATGAACTTTACTTTCAATCTTTTTTATATTCTTGCATATTGTTTGCATTTTGTAGTTTCTGGCACACTGAAATTTTCTATAAATGCATAAAGATCCGCAGTCTAGTTATTACATACATCTCTACAACTTTTAATTTATAAAGATATAAATAAATGTTTAAAATAAAAATTATCCTATTTCGTCAAAATATTATTTCAATCAATTTAAAAGTAAAAATGAAACACCTGGTATATTATTTGCCCAATTACAAAACACAAAGCAAGTAAATACAGTAATAAATATCGTTTGTTCAATAAGAATTACAATTCGTGTTACAAAATAAAGTTCCATTCCACAGTGAAGCAATGATAACATATCTCAACTGTTTAATGGAGGGAAAGTCGAGAATAAAATCGTGACACGCTGTTTTCATTCGCCATCTGTTATTCGAATAAATTTTTCCCCGTCTCTGACACCCTCGTGTATGTCGAGTGCAACGGTGTACTAATTCAAAAAATTTCACGTACAAGAGATCACCGCGGACAAGCGCGGTAACACCGCGAATGCGAACAACACCAGTTGTGACGCGTTGCATCCCACAACGCTGGCTCCGCTCTCACGTACCAGCCAGGATCTACTTTTCTTCCTTCGTTTCTTTATATTTGGTTCCTTCGTTCCGTTCGTCTGGTTTCTTTCTCGAAACGAAACCTACTCCTTCGTTGAGGCAGCGCTGTCTTGTCTCCTGGCTCTTTACGTTTCGTTTGTTTGCAACGCGTTTCCTCTTGCTTCGACCCCTTATCTACAAGATAAGTCGGTTCGAGAAACTTCGTCGTATTCCATTCGTCCTGGTTTCTATTGCTTTTGTCCGCACTACCTACGGTGCTCGTAAATATTACCATCTGATATAATTTGCTTGCTGTTTGTCGTTGGGGGCAGTCATCGAAGGAAGATCGAGTAGGATTAACTTTGAAAATGGTACTTCTATTCAAATATATCTGAGATATCCTTGAATTCGTGGTTCAACGTGATACGAATTGAGAGTTTTTTGTCGTCCTAATAATTTTGTCGTACAACATTTACACCCCCAGCCCCCGTATAAAAGAATCCCACAAACCTACTCAGACTGTATTTTCATGTAGATAGTATATACATTAACTATGTATATGCAATATTGCCCCCCTCCCCGCATCGCTAAAACAAATACATCAAACCCTCTCAGACAGTATTACCACTATACATGTATATTAACAGCATTCAATATTGCCGCCCTCACCAAAGACTAACTCGAGCAGGAATACAAATTTTTTATTTTGCGCCGATTACGAAAAGGTTATTTAATATAATCTAATATAAAGGAAATAGAAATTATTTCATACTTCTAAGCAATTATATCTTGAACTGGTGAGTATTCATATAAATTAACTAGAAATTATTTCATACTTTTTAGTGCAATTTTAATGTTTTTCGAATTCGGTTATATTCTTTTTTATTCAAATGACTCAAATGCTTCCACATGAGAAAGCACGTTGTGCGGATAGCAGAACATGCGGATAATAGAACGTCCGTATATTAGAGGATTCGGATAATGGGGGTACGGATACGGGAATCTCTACTGTAATTAGTTTTTAAGCATCACTCTAACTAACATTCTATTTATTAATTTTATATTCTAGTCATCTATTTCTACTATTACGTCATCTATAAATTTATAATGTATTTTGTTTTTCAATTCTTTTCATCACACCATGATATACATAATTCATCTCCATTATTATTTTTTAAATCATTATACCTCTTTCTATAATTTTATTTAATAATTAATATTTTCGAAAGAAGAGTTGAAAACGTTTTATTTTATCATAAAGCGTTATTTGAGAACTTCTTTATAATTTTGTCTTTTAATAACAAAGTACCTGTATAAGCGTAGTTGTGGTGGTCATATTAATATAAATATATTGTAGAAATATAATACACTACACTATACATTCCTATTTTATTATAAAGCACAGTCCTAAAGTTCATTTTGGCAAACCCTTTATTTATTTCAAAATACTTGGGATGACTGTTAACCGTCTATATTTCCGAAATTTCAAGTTACCGAAGTTCTCCA
>NW_026531824.1:0-5350 GCF_026283585.1 Hylaeus volcanicus | reverse complement strand
GTACTGGCAGCTCATTTCGATTTCACTTCTTTTTCTACTTTCTTGAATTTTTTTAGGGGGATCTTCTATTTTTCTATGATTACTCTTTAAGTCCTCCACTTTTTCATGTACTTGGCGTAATTTTTTTACTTTTTTGAAGTTTTTTATAGGGATCTCGCTTCTTTTTACAAAGCTAATTTCTATAGTGAATGACTTCAAATAATAGAAAATGGGAAATCAGTTTGAATCTTTTAAGGTTTTAAAAGTACGCGGAACACATTGCAGGAAGTCTTATTGCAAGAAATTTAATAAAGAAAAAATGTAATCACTTTATCAGTAACATTTAAATGCAACAAGACTTTCTGTCATGTGTCATATGTACTTTTGAGAAATTAAAGGATTAAGTTTGACTTCTCTTTTTCTATATTATTGTAATACAATAAATTATGTGTTACAAATAGGGGATCTCTGTTCATTTTCTCATTATTTAAATTTCTTGCAATTAACTTTCTGCCATGCATTGTGTGCACTTTTGAAAATTCTAAGGACTGAAACTGATATTGCAATACGATTAATTGTGCATTACAAATAGTGGATTTCTTTTTTCATTTCTCGCTTTATCTTTAACATTCGAATTTCTTGCAACAAGACTTTCTTCCACGCGTTCTGCGTACTTCTGAACTTTATTCTAATACAATAAATTATGCATTACAAATAGTTGATTTCTTTTTTTCATTTCTCACTTCATCATTAACATTTAAATTTCTTGCAGTGAGACATCTTGCCATACGTTCTGTATACTTGTGGAAACTTAAAGAACTGAAGCTGGTCTCTTTCCTATATCTGGCTTCAGACACATTATGTATATTGTAGATTCTACGCTTACTATAATAAAAGACAAATTTATTTTTATTTTAAGCTTTACATTAATTTGCAAGTAAAATAAGGATTGTATGTGTTATTTACAAATAAAATTAATGTCATATGAATAACGCACAATTTATGATATTACAATACCAGATTCAGTCCCTTAAGTTTTCAACAGCACACAGAACGCATGGCAGAAATTCTTGTTGTAACAAACTTAAATGTTAAAAATGAAGTATGAAATGGAAAATGAGGTCCACTATTTCTAACGCACAATGTATTATATTATAATACCAGTTTAAGTCTTTTATGTTTCCAAAGTACACACAACGCATCACAAAATGTCTTTTATGCTAGAAATTGAAATGTTAAACATGAAATGAGAAATAAAGGAAGATATCCACTATGTTTAATGCACAATTTATTGTATTAGATTAAAATTCACAAGTATGCACAACGCGTGGCAGAAAATCTTGTTGTAACAAATTTAAATGTTAATAAATAAAGTGGGAAAATGTACAAAGAGATCCACTATTGGTAACGCACAATTTATTGTATTTTAATTCCAGTTTCAGTCCTTTAAGTTTTCAAAAGTACGCACAATGCATGTCAGAAAATCGTTGCAAGAAACTAAATGTCACAAATCCAAACTGACAGTTACAGGTTAGAAATGAACGAGCGGCATGAGTGACAGCCATATTACAATTCCGACCGACGAGCCTTGCCGACTGATTCCGAGAGTCGATGAATCGACGAATGACCTTAGCTTCTATTGGCTAAGTGTTGACGAAAAGAATCAGAATCAGAATAAGAATCAGAAGAAAAATCTACAATTTCTGACCGATTCATGACATGATATTACGATATCTCAGTTGTACATAGACCGATTTTATTAATTTTAGTTTTATTAGAAAGCTTATATGCGATTTACATTAGAAAAATGCCTTTTAGATTTAGAAAATACAGCAGGCGTGACGAGATATTAATGACAGAAGTTTCGGGTTAGGTTGGAATCGCAGTTTTACGAGTAAAAGATATGTGGTAGCGCCAGCGCCAGTATACACGGTAGCGTATAATTTTTCATGTACTTGACGTCGAGACGCTACCGCGTCGTCTCTAGATAACCTACGCTAAACGCCTGATGCCGCTGATATGGATAGCTGCGCTGATGTGCGTGGTCCTCCGGTATCACGTCTGCGAGCAGGCACTCGAAGTCGGCGTACACGACTAAGGGCTCTCTCTCCTTGCGGCTGTAGTTCTTAAAGGACAGCCATTTGTCCTGTTCCGAAGGGAGAACGATGGCGTAATCGTTTACCCGCCGGCAGTTCACGAGGTGCTTCTGGAGCTTTTCAATTGAGTGAAAATAATGAAGACACCTGGAATGTAAAGCATACAATTAGTATATAAGAACTCGATGAAAATACCACGAATGTTTCAAGATGTAAAGAGAATGAAAAATTTCTTACCTGTCACATATATGGACTTTATGGTAATGCTGGTTTAGCTGCGATGAAACAAGCCGAGAGAGGTTCCTCACGCAGGCAAAGTGATTAGTCCGCGGCCCTTCCTTGCTCTGCACGAGCAGCAGATTCGCATGTCTATCCCGCTTGTTGGAAGTCAAGTACAATGGCACGCATTTCCCATCTTCCCACCCGTAAACGTTCACGGAGATCTCGTTTTGCCGTTCGAATTTCGGGATTTGGTTCAGAGTCATGGGAAGTTTTATGCCATCCGTGTTTAACAGTGTACCGTAGTGAGGGTACGAGGATTGTCTACTTCGCATGCCATTTGCAGGATAAAATCCGGCGATCACTGCTCAGAAGAAACACGCATTGTCGTCAGATTTCACGTTCACCACAGCTTTTTTGACCCGAATTTCTCGAGGTATAGGAACGTTGCAGCCGGCGCGCAAGGGATTGTAGTTATTAATGTTTATCTGCAGGTTCGATATACGTGAAAGTGTCCATCCGCTGTCACGCTCTT
The DNA here is from genome assembly GCF_026283585.1 of Hylaeus volcanicus. NCBI lineage: Eukaryota > Metazoa > Arthropoda > Insecta > Hymenoptera > Colletidae > Hylaeus > Hylaeus volcanicus. The sequence continues at coordinate 2,521 of NW_026531824.1, read as the reverse complement.
GGAACTCTTCCAACAATGCTAGAATGGGTTCCATCACGTCCTTCTCGTACCACTCGTGCAGATTCGACACCGTGTACAGTTCACGATTCCGCGTCTGAAAACTCTTCACATCCACCTTGTCCTTCAATACGAATTCCACGTTAAACACAGTATTCACTTTAACGGAATTGTACTCGTTTATAAAGTCTGTCATCCGCTGGATCACCATAGGACATGCATGTTGCAAAAATTGACGCGGATCAATGTGTTCCACGTTTACTACCACGCCAGTAAAAATGCGATTCCTAAACGCGCTTTCAATTTCTTCCCATACGAGGAATGACATATTGGGTCGAAGTACTTTCAAAAGTCCAGCCCCGCTACGCGTAAATCGCGCTCGTGCTAACACTTTCAAAGTCTTAATTTGCGCGATACACGATATCTGCCGTTGCTTCGCGCCTACCGACAAATTTTGATTTTGGGAATACTCTGCGATCAATCGCAACCACTTGTCGCATTGTTCCGACCATGATTTGAATTCACTCCCAGTATGCGACAGAGAAAGCATTTCTCTCAAAGTCTTCATCGCACGTACCACCACATCCATGATTGTTTGTTTTCTTGGTCACCGTAATGTTTAACTTTATGTACCTTAGCAAGCTGTATGCAACTAATGAGTCGTTCTATTGAGATGTATTATATTATATCACTCTCCTTCCTCGTGAAACACAGAACGTTTAGCTTGCAGTTTTTTGACTTTGTGCTTGAGGCAACATATCAGTGTCGCGAAGATTCTACCGCGAATCTTTGCACTTGACTGAAACCTAATCTTCCACGAATACATTGCTGGAGTTTGGTAAAACTTTACCGCTATTCTTGAGAATTAATCCAAAAAGGAGCTCTTTTTCTTATGTGGGCGTTGTTTAAGACGAGGGAGTACAAATTTATATTCATTCTTTCGAGTATAGTATGTACTGGGGTATAAAGTTGGGTACTTTATGTTGTCCATGCGTTGGTGAACACGCAATTTACATATAAACGGAGATTTTATCTTCTCTTCTTCTCGCGATGCAACATGCAATATCTCCAATAAAACTACTGATTTGGTAATAAGATCGTAGAACAGATCGCGAGGTCTGTACACACAACCAGTTGCGGAAGAAGAAGTTTTTATAATTGAGTCTCTGTTTTTTTCGCGGATTATACAATACAGTAACACACTATCATCGTTGTAAACGCATTCAACGAGATGTCGTACTATCCTTTGATCTTTGTGTTCTAATTTCTCAACACCGTGTAGAAACAGCTTTGACAATGCAATTTCTTGCAGGGATGGTACTTTCAATTTACGCGACATGGTTCTTCAAACTAATGAATCGCTTCATCAAGATGTATCCTATTATACCACTCTCCTTCTCTATAAGAGAGAGATGAAACGTTTAGTTTTTGATACACCTACAATTGAATATTATTTCTTTCTTCATAAGCGCGAGTCACTGGCGGCAGATGCTGGTAACACAGAACGTTTTGCTTGCAGTTTTTGACTTTGTCCATGAGACAACATATCGGTGTCTCGAATATTCCACCGCGAAAAAGCGCATTCCTTCACGCATGCCCTTGAAATAGAGTATCCTGTATCCATGGTTCGATCGTGAGTCGGTATGGATCTTTGATGATTTAATCTTCCGCGAATAATACATTTGCAAAGAATGCATTTCATCGCGTATGACATTAAGATGGTAAAACGGAACGTTTAGCTTGCAGTTTTTAAATTTGTCCTCGACTCGTGAAACATCGCGAATCTTTGCACGTGTCTTTGAAATAGATCCATTAGAGCACTTTAAAGGGGTGTGGGCAGCCGATTAAATGGCGCCTCGAAAAGGTGTTCAATCAAAAGTGGGCGGAGGTGGGGCCTTATTAACTAATTAAAAAACACGAAGAGGGGAAGCCAATTAAAAAACACGAACAGGTGGGAGGCAGCCAATTAAAAATCAAAATGGCGCCTTGACGGGGGTGGTTAATCACCCCATGACGGTCGGCCGGTGTGCCGGAGGGTCAATCGAGGCGTGCCCCAGGGGTCTGTTTTAGGACCCCTGCTATGGAACGTGGGGTACGACTCGATACTGCGCGGGCTGCTCCCGTCCGGTGTCAGCGTCGTCTGCTATGCAGACGACACGCTGATTATCGTGACGGGACACATCGGCACGAGGATCATTCCTTTGGCGGAAATGGCGGTGGCCATCGTCGTCGCCAGGATCCGGGCACTGGGACTGGAGATCTCGCTGAAGAAGACTGAGGTAGTCATGTTTCACGGACTGCCTCTGTCGCGGCGGGCGCCCCAGAATTGTACCCGAGTTGGTGACGCCCACGTCCAGGTGGGCGAGACGATGAAGTACCTCGGCCTCGAGCTGGATACCCGCTGGCGCTTCGAGGCTCATTTCGACCGCCTTCTCCCCCGAGTCCAGGGCGTAGCGACCCGGAGTCCGGAGGATCTGGGGCGTCCACAGTGGTGGCTCTGACCCACTGTGGATCCGTTCTCTCT
>NW_026531823.1:0-8091 GCF_026283585.1 Hylaeus volcanicus | reverse complement strand
GCAAAAAGAAAATTTGGAGTTTTTCAAAAAGATTGAGGGACAGCTTCGCACGACTGGAATCGAGATCGTCTCGACGAAAAATCGATTTTCCTTCCTCTCCAAACGACGTGAGTCTCCCGAATCATCGAGCAATCGTTTGCTCACATCTTTCCTAGCCTCTGTATTAATATTCTCTTCCTCTTACGACGTTCCCAGACCTTCCCCGTCCAAGGTGAGCCTGTACCGAGGAATTTCTATGAAAGTTGCGCGCGTTTGCGCAGCGTTCGCGAAAAGAAACGTGTCCCCGACGTAAGTTCAAAGAAGAAGGTCGACGAAAGGAGGAGCGGTGTTTAACGAACGGCAATAATTTATGCCCGGGCATGGTCGCGCGAGGAAAAGACCTCGCCGCGTGGAAGACTTCCCCGAGCTACGGGTGCAATGAACAAAGTCATAAATACCGCACCCGTGCAATTCCATTTTACGGCCTGGGTCCAACTAAATTGCCCCCTCCGCGATGCTGTGGCTGTTCGACTGCAGATAATTGAAAACGAAAATAAAAAGAAACGCGTCGATACTGGTCTCTGACAAGACGTGTGCGATTAGTCGGAATTTATCGAGGTTTAGGTTAGCTTGAGGACTGTTGGTCTTTGAATGCGAAGCATTTTTTTGTCTGGAAAGGTATTGAGATCTGAGGAACATGCTACATTTGACGACGTATACAGGGTGTCCCAAAAATGTTGGAAGGCTTTGAAAGGGGTGGTTTGGGGGGTGGTTTGAAACAACTTTTTCCTTAGCGAAAATGTTATCCGAGGCTTCGTGAAGGAGATATTAACAGAAAACTTTAACCAATCAGAGCGCGCCACCGGATACTCACGCTCTGATTGGTCAGGCTTTTCTGTTTAATATCTCCTTAATGAAGCCTCGAACAACATTTTCGCTAAGGAAAAAGTTGTTTCAAATCACCCCCCGAACCACCCTTTTCAAGGATTTCCAACATTTTTGGGACACCCTGTATTTATACATTGTATATTAACCCGTTGCGCTCGATGCATTTTTCTATAGAATCAAATCCAGTCCATTTTTATAATAAATTTCTGTGGAACCAAAAGCTCTACTTCGAAGAAAAACATCTACGAACGTTCACGACTCGATGTATTATTATTTCAATTAGTTGTAGTCTGACGTAAGTGAATTTGAAATTGTATGTTCACAAAATCACTTTTAAATTATATATGTCGCCTTGGAGGCGCCACCCGACCGCAAAGGGTTAATAATTATGTATCTTTGGATGGAGTATATTTTCGTCAGAGTGTGCACATTTTGTTTTGGATTAGAATTACTATACGACATTTAGAGATCGTTCTTGTGGTTCTAGAAAAATATTTTCTGATAGGTACATCCTTCTCCATTGAAACAAGAGAAAGTACAGTGTCGTATCTTTAATAGTTTCTCAGATAAAAATTCATTCGCGAAGCGCAGGTTTCTTCAAAACGCGATGCAACATCTTTGACCTGCTAGTATTTTTTAAACAAATACCAACCTGGATAAATAAACCTGCCCTAATTTAGCTTAAATTACAAAATACCTGGATATCATAAAAATCCCTGACCTTGAGGTACGACCCCATTTATCAAGAAGTGATTCAAATTATTGTAAGATAACTAATTTTCTTATGCTACAATATAGTCTTTATTAAAGTCTTTATTCAATTGCAAAATATAAAACTCCGTGTAGGCGCGTCCGATCGTTTTCGAGGTTGTCGAATAAGTGGACTCTTTCCGCTTTCCTCTCCTAGTCAGGGCTCGCTCTCAGGGCCCTTATCCAATGTTTAGGCGACGTCGTGGCGTCCCCTTGGTTCTGCTTATCGTCGAAAATGATCGAAAATTACGAAATTATCTGGCTTCCTTCAAAGACACCTCCTAATTTTTAATCGATAACACGATTAATGATTATTTAGCAATAGAAATTATTCCACTGGTATAACGGAAATGAAACATCATTATCACTTTGGATAAACGCGTCGATAATCCGCCGACGATAGCTGGACCACCTCAGCTAGCAAACGAGACGTAAAAAAAATACGTTGCTATGTAACATTACCAGTATAGAAATACGTGTTTATTAGGGATCCCGGATCGTGTGCGGGATCCCGGTCGGGACGGGAATTCCTCCCGGGATCGGGATAGAATCCCGAGAATTTCAAAATCCCGAATACATCCGGGATTCCCGTGAATTTCCGGGATCCCGAAACCATTCGGGATTCCCGAGAATCTCGAGATCCCGTAAATGTTTGGAATTCCCGGGAATTTCGAAATCCCGTACATTCGGATCGCTGAAATTTTCAAGAATAACAACACTTAGAAATCCCAGATATTATTCCATATCCCGTACGTTGTCGGGAATCCCGGATTTTTGCGGGATCTCGTGTATTCTCGAGAATCCCGAATATTTTCGGGAATCTCGCGCACCTCTAGTGCTTATAGTTGCACCAGGTTCTTGACGGCTCCCAGATGACATAAATAGTCCAGTAAATAATATAGTATAGCGTAATATTCATTATGTCGGTTTAACTATGTCATGGTTCCTCGCAGTCTCGACCTGCGGGACACGCGGTGGCTGAAATTCATAGAAGTCATTTTCTTCCCGAACCGTACCGATGAAAAGCGGTGCTCCGAGGCACGCGAGCTTTTTCCGCGACTACTCTAGGTCCAGTGTAGGCTCCGCCTTCGCTCCGGCTGACCCTCTTTCTCGAGTGCTCCTTCGTCGGCTGAGGATCAGTTTTTACTGCGGATACCGTACGAGATTTGGCGCTCGATAACACTTAAAAGAGGATACGACGAGCTGTTTGTTTTGAATCGATGCGAGGCGTTCGAGGAGCCTCGATTAGCCCCGCGATCGCACCACACGGTTTTCTCGAAACGTGCTGAGTTAGCACTGCTAACCCGACGTCCATCGTGGATAATTTCGTAAGGTTATTTTAGCATTCAGTTTTTAACACGTTGATCGCCACGTCGCCCATATATGGGTGACAATGCTTTTCTCTGAAAAACTACGAAAATTAATTCTGAAAGTTAAGTGTCACGGAAAATGAATTGAAATACTTGGTATACTTGAATGAAATACTTGAATTTTAATGAAGTTACAAAACTACATACCACAATAAATGTTTCGTTACGCAGTTTCCAATAGTCTGTAAACAAAATTTAATCACGGTAGAAATTTTCGAGAGTATTAGTCTGCCAGTGAACGTGTTAAGTCGATTTCGTCTCGAGAACAATCGGTCTATTTGATCGAATAATAGGATGGATTATTGGGATTTTTTTTTTCTATTACATACTTAACCGTCGCATCGACCTTTGGTTATTAGCGACAGTTTCTTATGAGGTTTTCTCCAATATTAGATGTTGGTCCATATATGTGCATTTTTAAGTAGCTGGATTATTTTGTTTAAGTTTTCTTTTGTGAAAACTTACGGTTCCTTTAAACTAGTGGATAGTTCGTATTGTATGCGGAGTGGTTTCGTACTTTCACAGGCAAATATTATGTGTTCTATTGTTAGAATTTCGTTGCACGTACGGCAGGTGGGTTTCATGGTCTTCTCAAGTAGGTGTTTATGGGTGTATTTTGTATGTCTAATTTTGATGCGCGTAATTTTGACTTGTTTTAGTCTGTTGAGGTGTCCTGTGGGTGATTGTTCGAAAAAGTCATCTGTTATTCTATGGATTTTTAATGTCTTTTCTGTTTTTCCAAATGTTGTTTCATTTTTTGTTGATGCAGTCGTGTAAGTGTCTTTTAACATCTTGCAGAAGGATCGGTATTTCGTGATTGGTTTTATTAGTAGCTTTATTATTATTATTTTGACTGGCTATAAATTATTGTTTTTATTTTTTTCTATGCCTTTTGAAAGAAGTTTCCTTCGATTGTAATTGCTACAAGTACACATATAATATTTTAACCTAACTGGCATGTACAGTGAGCACTCGGTAATCCCTTTCGTAGATAAAGCATGACCCATTCTTCGAGAACTAATAGGAAGCTTCGTAACTCCGGATCAAGGAACTGTTTGCTCTCGGATTTAATTAGCCGGTAGTCTGATGCTACTCATTCCCTATAATAACCTGGAAATATACACTCCGTTACAAAATTATCTGGCCTCCTTCAAAGACATCTCCTAATTTTTAATCGATAACACGATTAACGATTACTTAGCAATAGGAATTATTCCACTGGTATAACGGAAATGATGCATCATTATTAATTACTTTTACCTTCGTCTAGGGACCTATAAAGTCAGGACTCCTTAAAAAAGCCTTAAAAAAGTTTTGAAAATATTATCTTCCCACGGGATGAGTTCAGAAATAAAACGACCATGAAAATTCCTAAAGGTAATATTACAGTAGACAGAAAGTCGTAAAGAGTAAAGTATTAATAATAGCACCTGGTCACTATTAATATGTACGACTGTGTTTGTGAGACAAACAATGAAATTCATCGTACAATATCCCCAATTAGATCCATCCCTTGTCAACGCTACAGGGTGTCCATGCTAAAGTGTGACACACGCATATTTCAATAACTATTGATGATTCGAAAAAATTGTTTATATGTAAATTGCAGGATACAATGGGTTCTATATTGCGGCGTAAACGAAAGTTTTTTGATATTATTAATTTAAAAGATATGATGGTGAAGTTTCGTTTTTTTTAAATGGAATTATTATTTTTGGGGGGATCATGCGATAGTGTTTTTCATGACGAAATCATTGACCCTTAATGTATTTAGCCGATTTTTATTGGTTTTTAACGTTTCGAAATTTACTGATTTTCAGCGGAAGAATTTTCTCGTATCATCAATAGTTATGGAAATATGCGTCTGTCACACTTTAGCGAGAACACCCTGTATAGGCAATGAACGATAGTCTTCGACGATCGTCAGAACAAAAAGAACCAACTAGAGATCACGGTTTCGAACAGATATTAACGTAAACACGTGTACCGTGTATTAAGGGATTAAGAACACGGGTACCCGGGTATCGAAATACACGGATATCCAGGTACGTACACGTGCATCGAAATACACGGGTACGCATACATCGAATTATCTGTTGTTAACCGTGACTTGAATTATTTTATTGTAACTAGTAAATTAGTAAGTACTAGTAAACTAGTAAGTTTTACAAATTATACTAAAAAATTTATTCTGTTATATTTATTCTTCTCGTGTTTATATATTCTTGTATTTATTTATTTTATAGCATGTCAATTTTTTAAACAAATTAATAAGGATCATTATTTTAGAATAATAGCTTTTTTATATAAAAGTTTGTATATCAAAATAATCGGATATCGTACCCGTGTATCATCGATGCACGTGTACGTACCCGGATATCCGTGTATTTCGATATCCGGGTACCCGCATATTTAGCTATTAAAAATGCACGGATTAAAACACGGATCTATTAACTAATTACCAGTGTACCCGGGTATTTCGATACACGTGAAATTGAGATCTCTAGAACCTACCCTCGAACATTCGCGCCAAAATTTACCCCTATTTAGAAGACCCTTGACCTCGTTGACTAATTCACAACCCCTCTTCATCAACCCTACGAGACAAACCCAAAAACAAAACACATAAGGTTCCCCCTATCGACACCCTCGTAAACAATAAACACCGCTTCATAATTACCCATCGGCCGTAATCGTTACTCTAACGAGCGAATCCACCCCTAAACATCCCCCTGAACATCAGATTGATCCCCGCTTGCTCCATAGACAATATGCTTGACCCCATCGCGAATAATCCGCCCCCGAAACTTCACCATCGAGTACGTTCGCCACAACGCCTACTCGTCCCCCTCTCCCCCCTCTAGGGAAACAATAGACCCCCCCTCGGCAGTACTCATAAAGCAATTACCTCCATCTAACTCTCCAGCGCAAACCGTTCCTGAAGCACCTATTAACTCGCTTCAAACGGACCCCTGTCTCCCCCGTCCCCCATGGGAACGTCTAGGAAGAGGGCAGGGGTTCGCGCAAGGGTTGCGCAGCGCGACAAAAACCACGGGAAAAACGTCGTAGGGGGTGTGCGGGGGATAACGGGAGTAAAAGAAAGGCTGTAAGCCGTCTTTCGCGGCTGTGTCTCGAAGGCACCGGGGTCTCTCTGGTTCCGACTGCAGATACATTGCGACATGGAACCGGGGGTTAGTGTAGGGGGTTTCGTGGTAGCGCTAGAGGGGCGAAGGGACCGGCGTAGCGGGCGGCGGGTCGCTCGGGGCTCGAAAGGGGGATGAAATGCGCCGCGACGCGCTGCGGCGAAGCCAGACGGAGACGGAGCTAGAGCTCTCTCCGCTCCATATCCGCAGCATCCTCTCTCTTCTTGTTCTCTCGTCTTCCTTCTCGCTGGCTCCTTCGTCCTCTCGCTCTATCCGCGTGTCTCTACCCTCCTCCTCCCCCTCCTCCTCCTCCTCATCCTCCTCCTCCTCACCTCCACCTCGTGTTTAATTCCGTCTCACTCGTAGCCGTGCTCCGTTTACCACCGTCTTTCCCTCGACTTTCTCCAGCTACTGTCTCTTCCACGGACTTACCTTTCGGTGCCGGCCCATCTAATCGCGGCGAAACTCGCGAATGGTAGGTGATTCTTCATGCTAAAGCGAGGCGAAAACGAGAAGCAACGTCTCGGCGTGCCGGGGGTTGCTTACTGGGGAAATAGGGATGGACGTGTGTTGACTCTAATTCGCTTCGGTCTTCGTGAATGTTCGGTATGCTCTTATTCGTGGATCTCTAATTTTTATTCATGGTCAATCCGAGAAACTTAACGATAAAAATTGAGGAAAGTAGTCCCGTTTCATCGTTATCCCGATGCAAATCGTTCCAGGTTTATTATTATTTCTGTGGTAGGTTGTGTCGCAACCGTTGCGACGGTTTCCATTCCGAAGTCGTGGTTCCATTTAAAATAACTTCGATGACCTTCGAAGTAACACCAAACGCTGAAATGAAATTTTTCTCTTATCTCCAGTGTGAATAGAAATATCGAGTCTTTTGTGTCTCGTTACTCACCCTGTTTCTTTATTTTTTTTTTTTAATTTTACATACTTCGTTGAACACTTTCGTCCTGTTATTTAAACTACTTGTATACTGTGTGTACTTTGCACGCTGGTTAAATACTATCAGAGGGCGTTCGTCTAAAGGCATGAATTTTAACGAAGTCTGTCTTCTTCGCCCTTTGTCTCTCTCACACCTTTTCAACGTCATTTCAGCCCTCTTCCTTCTTTCTTCTCGTTCTTATGCAACTTCCACGTTTGCGTTTCTGCTGGCCCTTCTCCTGTTAATAGTAACCAAATTAATTATTAATTATTGACCCATTATAGAACGAAGGATGTTGCACCTAATTTAACAAAGAAACAATTCACTAAAACACAGTTTACGCGCAATGATGACGCGCAGACGACGATTCACCGTCATCTCCAATTCCATAGTAGTTTACTGCGCATCTACCTCGCGCACGTGTGGCGCCTGGCTAATTTAAATTTTAACTTCGTATATGTATACACGTCGTTGTATAATCTAAATGAACGAATTATAAACGCTGAAGAGGTCCATTTTCGATGGTCCAACCTAAATAATAAGGCTAGAAAGACATCATCTTTGAACCGAATGGGGATGCTTCGCGACAGATCCCCCTACATAATCCCCATACATCATTTTTAATCACGGCACATTACCAATACCCAACCGCCACATTAATTGTTCACCCAAGGAATATTGCATTCCGGAACCAATTTAATTGCAACATTTACCAATGGATCCCACTGTTCTCGATCGCGATACATGTTACCAACCAACCGCGTACGTTAATTATTTACAAGCCCCCAGCGCACTGCAGACGCCAGACGAATCCGACGTGGGGCACGTTCTCGAATAAATCTTGTTCTTTTTCGTACATAAATTAGCGATAACCGATTGTGAATATTAATTATTTATGGTGTGCATATCGCAGATGCACGGGTTAGTGTTTCTCTAGTCATCCCCTTCTCACCCCCTCGCTCACGCAAATACATACATAAACACGCCTATATTAGAAACAACTAACTGTGAATATTAATTACTCGCGGTT
>NW_026531822.1:0-2152 GCF_026283585.1 Hylaeus volcanicus | reverse complement strand
TTATCGTAGAGAAATTTGTGCAGTTATGAAAACGTTTCTGTATAGTTCTCTAATATAGTAATGAATATACGACCATACTGGGTTGTGGTCTGGGTTGCGACTATACTGGTTACAAATGACGAGTGCGCGATAATGTATACCTGGAAGCAGATATGAGTAATATTTATAACTTCTGATAAATCATATTTTTAGATTGAATATCACATGTTAGACGTTAGATTACATCAATTAATAAGATAAGTTCGATAAGAATCTCGGTTGTTCTTTAGAATATCGAATAGCGATCGTTTCGCTCGTCGTTATTCATAAATGACTTTTCTACTCGGTTAATAAATCACACGTGAGTCACCGCGGCGGATCTCTTCGGTTAAACGAACTATGCGATGCAGGAATGCGTTTGCATCACGGTCAATCATACGTCAGATTTCACTATAAAAAAATTAAAAATATCGACGATTCAAATATACGCATATGTATGCATATTTAATCGTTATTTTGCTGGCACGCGGCATTGACACGTATCGTTGAGAAAATGTCGCTGTCCTCTTCAAGAACAGGATGACTATATATACGATTCGCCACACTGGTGGACAACTATTAGGAAAGTTCCGTCCGTTCCGGTTACAAGGTTCAAGCTCGCAAAAATTAAAAATTAAAAATTAAAAATTAAAAAATGGCATATACAAATTTTAATGCAATGCAATAATGCAATGTCCATAATTATTTATGAAGTTCGTTTTTAATTGTTGGATGGCAGCACGAGCTTCCTCTCTTTTGGAAGCTCGTAAACTCTATAAAATGATACTAGAACAAGATGACTATAAGGACCTAGATTTAAACTTAGATAAAAACTTTTGAGGAATTCGATAAATGAAGGATTAAAACGGTTTAAACGTTTCTCGAAAACGATACTCACCGTTCAAACGCAAATGACGAGCGAACGTTCCCTCGATTGGATCGTCGATCGACGAGATGACGGCTGGCAGTTACTTCTCGTTATACGCTTTCCACTCTCGCGTGTTATCGCGACGCGACCGTTCCGCGTGTCGCCGGCAGCACGGTTAACGAATAGGTGCACGAACGCGCGAACGTCGACGCTTTTATTCGGTAATACAGAGAGATAAGACGTCGCGACGTCCTGATAGCAATCCATCCGCCAGCATTTGCGTAAGATAATGGCAAATCGGATGTCGTTACGCGTGATACCCGCCCAGCCAGAGATTTTCTTCTCCGTCAATTGTTCGGGCTTCTTGGAATTTTCATTTTCACCAAACATTGATAAATGTTATTGTAGAAGATTCGGAATCGTGTCGTCTTTCGACTCGTTATTCTCGATTGCCATTCGGATATCCATCTCTTTTCGGTTTCTGCGTCTCGGCGGCAGTGCGCGCCCTCTTTCGTAGTTTCTCGTCTTTTCGGGAGTCCCACTCCCGACACCTCGAGCTGCCTTCACTGGAGTGTACTCCCCCCTCTCTCCCCTTCGCCCTCGACGCCACAGTGTTGCCCGCTCCACAGTCATTCGTTTGTCATCGTTGCTCGTCGTCACTGGCCGGTCCTCTTCGGTGTAGCCGGCTATAACCCCCCCTCCCCCAGAGGGACCGCCAAATGTATTTAGGAGTCTAAACGAAAAATAAGTCACGGAGATTCGAAACCACACGATCCTCGGATCCACAGTCGACCGTTTTACCTACGCGACCAATCCCGTACCCCTACGATTCGTGTTCTCGTTTCACTTTTTATGCTTGGAAATGGGAGGCGCGGATACTGCATTATTTCGCACGTATAATCGCCTATAGTCGGTGTAGTCGTCCATACTACGATTCGAAATATACCTTTTTCCTCGATCCATACTTTTCCAAAAATATCTATTTTATACAAAATATCTATTTTAGTAAAAATTTGGGAGCAGGTATACAAGGTGTCCCAAAAATGTTGTAACACCTTGAAATAGGTGGTCCGGGAGGTGATTTGAAACAACTTTTTCCTTGGCGAAAATGTTGTCCGAGGCTGCGTTAGGAAGATATTAACAGAAAACAGTGACCAATCAGAGCGCGAGACGGTCGCGCTCCCCGACCAATCAGAGCGCGAGTATGCCGGTGGAGCGGCCGCGGTAGCGTACGAGAGCGGCCACCTAGCGCGTAGCCTACGCTAC
>NW_026531821.1:0-3334 GCF_026283585.1 Hylaeus volcanicus | reverse complement strand
AAGAAGATATTAACATAAAACCCCGACCAACCGCCCGCAGTAGTATATGGTGAGTCCTAGACGGCCACGCACGTACCGGCATACTCGCGGTAGCGTACGAGCGTGGCCGTCTAGGACTCACCCTATACTACTGCGGGCGGTTGGTCGGGGTTTTCTGTTAACACTTTACCGACCATATCTTTCCTGACACCGGGAATTGTATAAAAATACGAGAGCTTACAGAGCGAAGCAACTTGTATCTCAATTCAAAGTAACAAATACTTGCTAGTTACCATAGCAACGGTGAGCGTTGGGGACAAGAACCCGATTAATCGCCTACCGGTCGGTAAAGTGATAATATCTCCTTAACGAAGCTCGGATAACATTTTCGTTAAGGAAAAAATAGCTTCAAATCATCCCACGAACCACCCCTTCCAACGTCCTCCAATATTTTTGGGGCATCCTGTATAAGCCACTCTCGACCGAGCTCCAAACATCCCGAAATGCTCCGTTTCTCTCCTCTCTCCTCTCTTACTCACCCTCATCATGGAACCACACGCTACTTTCAATAAATACCATTTCACGCAAATAAAATATTTTCTAACTTTCCAAATCGAGCTCCCGACTCGATTCGATGCCGCCTCCGTGCACCGCATAGTTATCTCCCGGTATCTTTCGACCGCCCTCGGCGAGGATAGTTTCCACCGCGACGGAGGGATTAAAAGTTTCCTCAGCGTGGAAGTCGTCGCGAAGATGTTTTTCTCGAAACAGAGAGAGGGCTGGTTCGGGGGGAACGGTGGCGCGGGCGGAGATAATTTTCAGACATTAAAAATGATATCGGGGCGAAACGCCGCGGGACAAGGGTTGAAATGGCCCGTGGAAAGCGTGGGGTGGAGTCTCGAACGAGGCGGGCGGGAGGGCGAAAGTTGGTGTATAAACACAAGTTACGTAAGTACATTACAAAGTGTAATGGCGAATCGGAGGTTGCCGCTCGGTCCGCGGCCGAGCAAAAGTGGCCGCTTTAACCCCCGAGAAGGCAACCCTCGACATTTATTATGCTATATTGTTACAAGGAAATTGCGTTTTTATAAGCGGTCCCGCCGAAAGCGAGCCGCAAAGGCGGCGCGGCGCTCTTTACCGCGACCGTTTCGCACGTTTCTCGACGCATCGTTATCGAGACGGTCTCCATCGCTCAAAAAATCCGCCAGACTTTTTCCGTTAACGTTCTGTGAACGCGCTCGCTCTGAAACAATCTTTTGGGAAACTGGAGTACTATAACTCGATACGATGGAATGCAGAGAAATACTCAGACGTAGTGTCGATATCATGGTACTGCTTCAAAAAGGAAACTGTGAATTTCAGAGGAATGATTATTTTACAATTGTGAATAGCAATTGTAAAGAGATATAGTAGTGATTATTATAGAAACTCAAATAATTGAATTTAATTTGTGTGGAATCTTATGAGGGATGTAACAGTGGAACAATCATCATTTTTATCTTATTTCATGTTATCGTGAAATTTTTATTCGATAATAAAATAAAGTAAGAGAACAGTATCGTAAAGGTTATTACAAATCGTATCAAAATATTTGGACTATTTTCATATTTGAGACTAGGAAAAGAATATTTAAATAATTAAAAGGAGCACACGAGAACGTCATAATTTTTATCTTACTTTACGTCATCATGAAATTTGTATTCGATAATAAGATGAAGTAGAGAAAAACAATATTAGGTTCGTTAGAAATTGTATCAAAATATTTGGACTATTCTTATATTTGAGACTCAAGGAAAAGAATATTTAAAAAATTAAAAGAAGCACACGAGAAAGGATCTAACCGAGGGTACTCTGAACAGATCGTCTCGACCCCTATCAAAGAGCGTCGCCCCACCCCCCTCCGCTCTCCGATTCGCATAGAGCAACAGCCATAAAAATGAAGAAACACGGCGTACGAATTTGCCAATAAAACTAAAAGGGAAACTTCTCGGGGGTCGGTCGCGTGGGCGGACGCCATGCGGAACATCTGTTCGCCGTTTGAAAAAGTCAAAAGAATAACTGAAACTGTCGTAAGCCGCGTTAAGCGCCGCGGTGACAAACGATTCGTTCATGCTCGAGGACTACAAAACGGCTCTCGTCGGAACAGGAACAAACCAGGGAAAAATAATGCTCGCGCGCCGGGGCCGCATTCACCGTGCAGAAACGGATGAAACAAAAAACAGCTTCGAGACAAAAATCGCGAATCGGGCTAAATAATATGAAATTCCCGAGGGGGAAGCGCAGTTTTCCGCTGTCGCGGGGGAATTAATTTTTTTAAATAATTTCTGACAACCCGGTAACAATGCCCTCTTGGACGAAAAAGGGGGTAGGAGGATTACGGGCGACGGAGGGGAGAGAGGAGAAAAGCTCAAAGCACACTCCGGGCGGTGCAATTACGATACCTCGGCGAACTTCATCAAGTTGACTGTTGCATTTTACGTTTTTTGGGTCAATACGACGTTTTACAAAGGGTCGCAGGCGGCCCCAGTTTGGACGGTAACGATGGGGATGAGGCGAGGTGAGTCGGAATGCAGCGGAGCCAGTTCAATGCAACTGCATTGAAAACAAGTCGCAGCGGCACATCGAAGCCCCGGGGCGCTTATAATCGTTATGTTTAGTCGCTTGTGTTCCTGCATTTTCCGCAGTATTTACACTTGGCTGAAATCTCATGGAAAAATGATAAAATAAACAGCGGCTCGGTCATCCCACGGAAGCCGGGATATCACGATATTTATTCTGGCTTTGTGTCCTGCCCCTATTTATAATGAACGCCGTTTACCAATACAATGGTATCGGTCCGCAGTCTCTATAATCGGTCCACGTCCTTTGTCGGGGACCTAATCGGCCGTTTTCAATCATTTACACTTTCCCATTGATCCCGATCGGTCCGGCAATTCGCCGGAGTTTAAAAGGTGCGCAAAAACGTTCGCGATCCCGGAAGAACAGCGGACGAACATGCGCGACTCTCAATCGCCTCTGGGAGTTTATTATTGGTGCTACTTACTACGAAGAAAACGTGGAAAGGGATTTTCGATAGAAGGTTACCATTTCGTACAGCAGATATTTTACGTTTCTAATACCGAGTACTGAAATAATAAACTTCAGAAGCAAATAGATAAAATAAAAGATAAAAATGACAATATACAGGGTGTCCCAAAAGTCGGGGAGGAGCCGGAAATGGGGGGGTAGCTGAGACGATTCTGAACAACAATTTCCTTTGCAAAAATGTCGGATGGGGCTTCGTTAAGGAGATATTAAGAGAAAACCCCGACCAATCAGAGCGCGCGTAGACCGTTGGAGCGGCCGCGGTAGCGAA
>NW_026531820.1:0-2427 GCF_026283585.1 Hylaeus volcanicus | reverse complement strand
CCCCCCCCCCTTCCCCAAAAGGTTTAATGTTTGGGTGCCGGGGTCGCCGGCCCTGACCACGCGTGTACGTTTCACACGTTGCAACCATAATAAAACCTTAGATTTCAAAGTACTAGAAAAAGATTAAACTACAAGACACTTCAAATTTTATCAAATGTCCCCCCCCAACTGTTACGATTGATAAAAACGATCGATTTTTTCGCGCCTCCCTCTGGCGCCCCCTGCTTTGGAAAACGCTAGACTAGAGCGACGTGCGCGTCCCCCGGGGTCAATCGATACGGATACGTACTTGGGAGCTACGTTTTCCAGAACACCGTCGGGATACGGTGTGCGGGGGCGCGAGGGCGTCGAGCTCCTTCCGTTTCTTCATTTTCTTCGTCGGCTGACGAAGCGGCACCGTCACCGCCACCGAGTCCATTTCAAGCAACACCGAACCGCCTATATTAGCGAACGGCGCCGCCGCTGCACTGGAAACCACCCGTACGTCACGTGTTCAACCCCCCGGCACGGTGCACAGTCGCCTAACGTTCATTTCCGCGGTCGGGGGAACCGCCGCTTCCCTCCCGTAAACGTCGCCGTTGATACCGGAGTATCGCACGACGTTCGTAAACCTCGGCGCCACAGTCAATGATTTCCGCGGCTGCACTTCATCGTTTCCTTTCCGTCACATCGTTTCCGGTCTCTATCGACGCGAGCACTCGTTATCGCGACCGCTCGCTTCGCGCGAACGCTGGTGCTTCTGAAAAGAGTCGTGGCCATTTCAAAATTCCCGCCATTTCGTACGGCACGGTCCGCCATATTCGATGTTTAAAATCGCGCGCGCCTCGGCGAACGAAGGGTACGCGAACTAGCTAGGCCCAGGGAGTGGTTACTAATCGCGCATGCGCACTGTTTCTAGCGTCAGTGACGTACCTAGTACGACCACAAAACTGGTGGCTCCTAGTCACCCTCAGAAGAATGATATAAATACAGGGTGTCCCAAAAATATTGTAACACATTGAAAGAGGTGGTTCGGGAGGTGATTTGAAACAACTTTTGCCTTAGGGAAAATGTTGTCCGAGGCTTCGTTGAGGAGATATTAACGGAAAACACTGACCAATCAGAGCGCGAGTATGCCGATGAAGCGCTCGCGGTAGCGTATCAGCGCGGCCGCCTATCGCGTAGCTTACGCTCAAACGGCATACTCGCGTTCTGATTGGTCGGGGTTTTCGCTTAATATCTCCTTACCAAAACCTCGGACAACATTTTCGCTAAGGAAAAAGTTGTTTCAAATCACCTCCACCCTGTATATACAGGGTGTCCCAAAAATGTTGTAACACCTTGAAAGGGGTGGTTCGGGAGGTGATTTGAAACAACTTTTTCCTTAGCGAAAATGTTGTCCGAGGCTTCGTTGAGGAGATATTAAGCGAAAACCCCGACCAATCAGAGTGCGAGTATGCCGGTTGAGCGTAGGCTACGGGCTAGGCGGCCGCGCTCATACGCTACCGCGAGCGCTCGATCGGCATCCTCGCGCTCTGATTGGTCAGTGTTTTCCGTTAATATCTCCTCAGCGAAGCCTCGGACAACATTTTCGCTAAGGAAAAAGTTGTTCCAAATCGATCCAGGACGAAATGCTCTCCCTTCTTTTTCTCCTCTCGCCCTCCTTGCACAGGGACAGCCTCCAGAAAGCCAACACTCTTATCTCGAGCCCCTTTGTGGTTTAATTTTACAGAGTATGAATAATTAGAACGGTATCAGCAGTTCTATCTGGGCTTTCCAGAATGCGAAGGTGTGGTACGAAGCGGGAATAATTACGAAACTTGAAGCGACACACGTTGGAATTTTCGAGTGTCGATTCTACGCGAGTGTCCGCAATTCCGGAATTTATATAGCGAAGGATCGATGTTTCGAAATTAAACTGACCTCGCTAAAAACAGTGGTTCTCAAAGAGGCAGCGAGTAGACCGATTCGCTGGAAATCCCGTTTGCATAGGAAATTTCGGGGAAAAGAAAATATTCGGATGGAAGCCAGTAAAAGTCTCCGCCGACCCTAGTTGCCACCCGGACGGAACAGCGTCGTCTACGTACGCGGCGCCCCGGCGTCGAAATGCAAATGGAATCTCTTGATTGAGTTTACCAGCACAGTATCGACGCTCTACGTGTCTCGGGCGTCGGAGGCGCGAAGAAAAAGGGGTGGCTTCGAGTCGATTTGACGTATCGACGGCTTTTCGCTCCGCTTGCTACTCACGAATAATCGTGACGGGGGGGGGGGGGGGGGGGCAACGAAAAGAATGCGAGGCGCCCGCGTCGTCCATTTTCGCCACGCCGCTTCTACAGAGGTGTCTCGCGTTCCGTCGCAAATGGAGACAAATTTATACGGGCGTGGACCGAAAAGCTCGGGCACTTTTGATAAATTGAATCGATCGATGGTTTTTTGCCCCCCCCCCCC
>NW_026531819.1:0-3772 GCF_026283585.1 Hylaeus volcanicus | reverse complement strand
TTTTTGTCATTTTCGAATGACTGTATCTCTGCGAAAAATGATCGCAAAAAATATTTAAAAAACGCATTTTAAAACTTGAAGGTTCTAGTTTTTGAATCAAGGATTCATTTTTTTTGTCGTTGATTATAATACTGTTTTATCAAGATAAAGCGCAAGAAGCGAAGTTTCAGAAATTTTTGTCTAGTTTGGCCGTATGCATGGGGTAAAAAAAATTGTTTCATATAAGTCCAATGGAAGGCTCTTATAAAGCAAACATTCCTCTTTAATTTCGTTTTTTTGGTTTTACTGTATGATTTTGATTGACCGAGGTATTCGCTATCCACGCAAAAGAGGAACTTTTTACTTTGAACGTCTACAACTTGCGAACGCATGATCGTAGAAAATTGTTCATGAATGTTTGAAAAGCTAAGACAATTTTCATTCAGGACCTTTAGATGCCTGAGATTAGTTGAATGAGATTTTCGTTTAACCGTATTAAGTTCATTTCACAATGATCCCAAGAATTGCATATTTACCCCGAAATAAAAAATCCATTACGATCTGCAGTCTACTACTTACCTCGTGGCTTTTGTGTTGGTAATATTGAAATTCTATACTGAATTTTCGCTAAAAAGTATTATATTATACAAAAGGAGAAAAAAGGAGTAAAAGGAGAAATTAGCCGTCTCCATTATGACATTTCATCGAGGCAGGTACAGGGTGATCCGCTCGTTAGTAGACACAATGGACAACCACAACAATAGGTGAGTGTCATTGTAGGCTTTATGACGGTGAAGTCACACCTGTAAATTCCAACTGCTTATATCTCAACAATAAAGTCTCAGATCGCTAAATGGTACAGGACTGTTTGATTTGTATTGGTGCGAAGACTTGATCCTGAAAAAAGTTCCCACATATTAATTAACCCTTTGACGAGTAAGCATTCTCAGGTAATAGACACGGTTTATGAGTAAGTTTTGTTCCATAACATAAACAACATTTTATTTCTTATATATATTTGACTGCATACTTTATTATATAAACTAGTAAGAAATTGTATATATTTTATTTATTTTATAATTACATTATGTGTATTGTATATCATGTTCATTTTTAAGTCGAAATGAAATCTGAAAATTTGTTATGTTATTATTTGATAAAATATTTAAAATAGTAAAACACAATGCACTGTATCAGATTAGTACTTATTTTCAAAGTATTAAAATTTTTCGACATGATGACTTGATGTTATTGTTTTAAATACCGCACTTCCTTAGAATTTATAATACTCCATTCTAATTGAAATAATTAAATTCTGTATTTTAATTTCATGCAGCTTGTTTTTCTATACCACGTCGGCGTGTGTTACATGTCCATGGATAATATCTTATGTATCCTGAATTTGCACGTAGCTGGTCAATTTCGAATACTTCAGCACAGATTGGAGAATCTACAAAGTGAGAGCAAGGAAAAGTTTATCGAAAATTGGAAGCCGTATTCGGCGCGATCAGAGGACGAGTGCTACGCCATGTTTAGAAGCTGTGTACTGCAGCATCAGGAGCTCATAGCATATTGTGGCAAGCTTGAGAAAGTATTCAGTCTCTGTTCACTGGACAAGTGTTAGTTTTCAGCACACTGATCTGTCTTGACGGATATCAAATAGTACTAGTCAGGACCTAGTATATAGAATAGGTCATACCACAAGTTCATGTCACTTATCGTTTTGCTATCCAAATTAATATATGAAATATAAGTGTAATTAAGTGTTATAAAAATGTAATTACTCTGCTTTTACGATCTTTCTCTACTTCCCTAGCAGTCTGATACTGTCGCTAACAAATTTCTGTAGTTTTTGTAATGAATATAAACACTTATGGGATGACCTCGTATATAGCAGACCTGAGCATATTTTAATTGAAGTGAAAATAAAGGATTATTATTTGAAATAATTTATTTTAGACCGTCATTTTCAATACAGTCATTTGAAAATAAAAATAATATCAATGCATTTAAAATAATAGCTACTTCAAATAACGAATTATTTTATTATTTCTGAATTACAAATTTAACGAAAGAAATAATCCCCAAAATAATATGCAATGAAAACAATCTATTTTGAGATATTTTTGTAGTCATTTGTTTTGAGTAAAATTTTTTTTCTTCAAAAAGTTCATCCGTAAGAGATTTTTGTCCGAATCAATGTAATGTTGTCACAACAAAATATACATTTCGAATTGATTAACCTCCTCCTTTTCGAAGTCGGTTAAAAAAGTAATCGTTTCGCTGATGCTGACGATGGAAGACGGGTGTTATACTTTTAATAAAACGTGTCTTATAATCGAATAATCATTTAGCATAGATGGTCAATCTTATAGTTTTATCTTGATAAATATTAATACATTTATTTCTTCTTGAATTTGGATAAAAAATGTAGGATTGTTTGCTATTTCGTCTTAGTTGTTTTTAAATTCAGAAGAACAATTTATTAATTATTTTAAATAATTATGAAACAAAGTAACGTATTATTTGAAATAATATTTTAAATAATGTTATTTCACAAGTGCTTAGATCTGATATGTAGAATACACCAATGTCAAATACATATATGTTATACATGTCCCACAGGCGCAGATTCCGATTGTAACGCGTTCTATTTTTGTATTTCACATGATATGCTGTATGTTGCAGCTGTTCATGTTTACATACAGCTGTGATTGTTTAATGCATGACAGCAGAAATGTCGCAATGGCGATGTACGGAGCTCCGTGGAGCCATCTGTCAATGAACAAGAATGGAAGAGCGCTGCGAAAAGACTTGAAACTTGTGATTTTGAGATCAAGAAAATCTTGCTGCGTGACTGCTCACGGATTCTTTCCTGTATCTTTGGAAACATTCACCAAGGTAATGAATATGACGTGCTGGATATTCCCCACAATGTAATTTTTATTATTATATCATGTTAATTTATAATTTGTTTTTAAAGTAAATATTCCACAAATTTCATTAATATTATGATAAAAAATATGTGGATATTTTCCCTGTGGGTCATATCTTTGCATTACACATGTATGTCCATTGTCTTCAGGATGGTATCCTCATTGGTGGAATCCTCATAATAAGTAATTCATTAGCTAGTGTATGTATTTGGGTGATTATTCAGTCTCTCTCTCTCTCTCTGTATCTTGTTGGGAGTTTTGCAATTTCTTCCTTAACCGTCTTGATTTCAAGATCATTTCCAAGGTCCTTGTTGCGAATGTACTAATAGGAATTGACCACTGTGCATAATATTTTATATTGTATTGTTTCCAGTTTTTTAACGCGGCTTTCAGCTGAAACCGTGTTATTAGCTGCTCTTAGTATAATTTTTATAAAGACATTAATCAATTATTTCGAATATAGTTTGAAAATGAACACTCTTAATACGATAGTTCATTAAAGTTAACACAATAAAATCACATAATAAATGTAATCTTTTATATATTGAGTAGAAAGTTTCAAATTACTGAATTCATTTGATATTTCTTTTTGCAGATAGTGAGTACCGCAATGTCATACTTCACGCTAATACAGGGGCAAGCAGTGAATGCAACTTAAGTGTCACCGAATTGTGTTACGCAATACATACTACAATGCATACACTTTTGGTAACAATAACATCAATAACGTGTACTAGTTGTATATCCAAGTAAAATAGTACTGAAAAGAAAATTCGCTAAATCTTTGTGCCACTCACCTAATAAAATATGTACAGTCAGTGTAAAAAGTATTCGTACAGCACCCCATTTAAAATAAA
>NW_026531818.1:0-2728 GCF_026283585.1 Hylaeus volcanicus | reverse complement strand
AACTCTACTGTAAATGGTTCGTCATAAGAATCGTACAAATACTTATTCCTTCTATATTTTTACCCACTTCTCGCATTTTTTTGTTAATTTCACAAATTATATTACCTAGTAAATGTTGTTTGGGCTATATCTATTTTTCAGACTTCTGAGAATATGTAAAATATCATTGATTATAAAAAAAGAAGTTAAGGAACTACAATTTCACACAAAAGTTTTTTGGGCAATTGATCGGTATACGAATACATTCTACACCCGCTGTATAAGGGAATTGTATGAATTTAGATAAACTATAGCTCTTTTAGAAGTAAAGATGCAAGAAATTGATACAGGAAAAAGTTGAATTTATCTTTGAGGATGTAATTCTAATATTTGGTACAACGATGCTAGAATGATATTTATTGAAAACAAATATTTGATTAGCGAATGCAAAATGTGCACCTGTTTATTTTAAATGGAACATTTTTTATATAAATTGATTCTTCTCATCGTTCTGTATATGAATTTATGAAGGTATGACTATTGTAAGAGTACTTAATATTTTATGAAATATTTAATTTTCTATGTTAGGAAAAATATCATTGCAGTCGAAATATCCTTTTTCGACTTGCTTATAAATAAATTAGCTTTAATCTTAACTTTTATGGTTTTTTTATTTCGATACACTTCTACAGTATTTTGTTCATCTCCATTGCGCTTTAAAAATACTCTAAACAAATAAACAATCCCGTTATTAATATAATCTGTTATATGTTTCAAATTGGTTTAATGTTTAACAATTGGTCAGTATCGATAAAATCAAAAATATGGAAATATCTCGAATAGAATTACGTCTTAGCCGTATCTTTATACTTTTATATGGAAACCGACGAAAGGTATCGATTTATATAAAGGAAATATCATGGTTTTAATTAAAACTAACTGCAAGTGTGAGTATAATTACAGATTAATTAAAAAAGGAATGCATTTCGAATAGTTTGTAAGCACAACCCAGAATAAAATTAATTTACGCAGTCGTTAATTAACATTCTTATGTACCACGCTATATACCTTGCAGCTACATTAAATCCAGGGAAGTATAATACAATTAATTTCATTCCAGATGTAGACAGATTTCAACGGTTGTAAGATTAAATATCGTACTTTGAAAGCTTTACAATTTGCACGTTAATATTGCGGTGACTTTGAAGTATCATCAAATGTTGTGAATTTTCTCTGGCATAATGTTATTTTGGTTTAAAAATTGGATGTACAGCCCTTTTATTGAAAAAGAAAAGTAATCTCTATATAAAATAAATTCAATTTTAACTATATTTTATATAGCTAGTTTTTATTTATGTGTGAATCCTTTGAAAACTTCGAGAACTAGAACAATCTTTATTTTCAAAGGCAGCTATTTTAGTACCACCAATTGCTATTCAATCACTTTCAGAATACGCACTACACCGTGAATAATGACAAGGAATTCTCTCACCATTGAAGAAGCGAAAATTTATCCTTCGCACATTCTTTCGACGAGATATCTCCAAGAACGCCCAGTTCGAAGGCCGAACGTAGCGGATTTTAATTAAAATATACACTCTCTCAAATTATAGAGTTCTCTGCTAGCAAACAAATTTAAATTTAGATCCCACCCACGCGATACTCTCTGCTGTTTAAAGTCTTCTGTTATTTTGTGAAGTTTCACAGATTCTCCATTGAAATTTTAAACATTTGCTAAAAGAAATCGCTTCTAAACGAAATGGTTCTAGATATGTTTAATTATCACGAATGGTCACGTCTAATTAGTATTCTGTCATTCTGACAACAACAAATCCTCTGCCTTTTGCAACAATAGTTTTTATCAAGTATTTTATAATTTTTTCTATCATAGAGCTTTAATATGCTTGCACACGTTGATACTTATATAATATGTAACTGTTATTTCCAACAAAATCACTCGTATGAAATATTGATGCGTAATGAACTGTACGTAAACAATTACGACATAGAATTACCGTTTTCCATCTAGCTGGAGAACGTGTCGTGGAACATAATCGCGAAAGGATGATATTGATCGATCCTTTACCATGTCGGTGCACTCGTGATGCGTAAATACCGCTAGAGCTAGTTCTAGAGGGACGTGATGTATAATAAATTTAATCTCTCTATTCACAACAGCAAATACATAGGTGGATTTTTTTAACTTTGTTGGCTCTTCTGAGTCTATTTACTTGTTTACATCCGTATTTATACAGCCTAATTTCTTCCAATTTCTTGTATTATCTGGATAACAAGTATCCTACTCAATTTCAATTATGCATGATCATTCCTGATCATCATTTATCTACAGTGGGTGTAGAATGTATTCGTACACCGATCGAGTTCCCGCGCTTCCGGTTGCCAAGAAGCGGCAAACTTTTAAATTAGAAGAGAGCAATTTGGGAACTCAAAGAGAGAAGACGTTTCGTTACAAGTCTCCAAGATTATCGTTATATTATCGTTATATTGTTTAAAAGTTATAGTTTGTTAATAAACTTTATATTTAATTAAAATGAATTCTCGTGCTTCAACCCCCCGGCGCAACAATATTTTACATATTCTCGGAAATCTCTAAGATAGATATAGTCCAAACAACATTTACTACTTAATATAATTTGTGAAATTAAGAAAAAAATGCGAAAAGTGGGTAAAAGTATAGAAGCAATAAGTATTTGTACGATTCTTATGACGAACCATTTACAGTAGAGTT
>NW_026531817.1:0-5269 GCF_026283585.1 Hylaeus volcanicus | reverse complement strand
CCCTCACGTTAAACCTATAAATAAATATTACCTCATAACTATTCCTATCCAAGAACGCCCGACATCCCCAATTAATAGAACGCAACTTCTTTCAGGTCTACGCATGATACAATCTGTACTGGACGAATTGAACCTAAATTCCATTTCTATTCGTAAAACAGACCCACTTGGGGACGTCTCATGGCACTTCCTCGATAAATGTTTAAGAGAAATATTTGCACACTACAGAATCACAATTACATATTGCACTGGCGAAATGACGATTCCTCCAGTCACAGAACGACCTACTATCATCGCGAACACACACAATTCTGTCATAAACGGACACAAAGGTGTAACGAAAACACTCAATAGAATCAAGCAGAGATACATCTGGCCTAATATGAAAATAGAAATACAAAAATATATCCGATCTTGTAAAACCTGCCAATTGAAAAAACTGACTCGCGTAAAGACACGACAACCAATGTTGATTACAGATACTCCAGCACACGCTTTTGACAAGGTAGCAATAGATATCATGGGACCGCTTCCGACGACTGCGAACGGTCATACATATATATTAACAATGCAGGACCTTTTAACTAAATATTCACTGGCTGTACCACTGAAAGACACAAGCGCGATAACTATAGCGGACCAAATGTTAAAGAAATTAATATGTGTTTTTGGAGCCCCTAAGGCAATCTTGACCGACCAGGGAGCCAATTTTATATGATCAATAATGAAACGTGTAGCTAAGCGATTCAATATCAGGCAATTGCGAACAACAGCGTACAGACCGCAATCAAACGGTTCACTAGAACGATCTCACCATGTATTATCCGAATATCAAAAAATCCAAACAGACAAAGGTCGCGATTGGGACACGTGGCTTGACTTAGCTATGTTATCGTATAATACCAGTATTCACGAAGCGACTAACTTCACCCCTCACGAACTAGTTTTCGGAAAAACCGCACGCATACCGAGCGACGAACCGGAATTGGACGAACGGGATACTCTGAGTTATGTAGACTTTCTAAACGATTTATTTCTAACATTGAGCGAACTCCAAGATTTAGCTCGTCAGAACTTGATAAAGGCCAAGGAACGATCAAAACGTTATTAAGACTCAAAATTAAATGTTCAAAGTTTTTCACCCGACGAATGGGTCTATCTCCTTAAAGAACCAACCAGTGTTACATCCTAGTAACGTACACACATATATTTATTGTGACGTCACCCGTCTGTCCACCCCAATTTTTCGCATTATGATATGTTAGCTGAACATTAATTATTCCTATATTCGTGTATCAAATATTAAGTTTTACCGAATACCTCATAAGAATTTCATATACGAATAGAATATCATACCTTATTCTCGTACAACGAAGTACGAATATTTTACATTTAAATCTAAGTTCACGAGCGACGCTTATAGCTTTTCCTACCTGCCGATTAAGCGGGACGCGCCAAGCGAGCGGCACGCGCCAAGCAAGCGGCACGCGCCAAGCGATCGTTGTACTCGTCCGAGTGGCGGGAAGCATGGACGCGACACTCCTCGCATTCCTACTCTCCTGATACTCGCCCGAAATTTATTCCTCCATTTAAAATGTTAATAATATAATTATTAATAAACTAAGGAGTTGGAGATACCAAAAGGACACTCCTCTATATTTCTACATTCTAATAATTCACTTCTAGATTATTATAAATTAATGCTTATATGTACAAAGGAGGAAACGCTATGCTCCAACTACTCAAACATTACAATTCAATATTTAAATAATTAACAATCAATATTTCATTATTGTTGAATCGCTCAAATCGCTAAAATCCATAGAGTAAAATATTGCATTCTCACTATTAATTGTCAACTCGGAAATCGCATAAATAATTTAACATCAATTAATTATTTAAACGTTTAAATAATTAAAATCAGTCATGGATTAAAGGCCGAATGAAACATTCCTCGCGAACATCAAAATCGCCTAAATTTGTATTTAAAATCGTTAATAAACAATTGCGTTAAACCTAGGGTTAAACAAATAGGAAATTTGTTAACTAATAAGAAAACGCCTAATTTTCAGAACATACGCGACACAGCTTCGCCTCAATATTAATAATTAAGTGCCTGAGATCATTAATAATTGTTTACAACAATCACATGAACTATTATTTTAATAAATGAGAAATTTATTAAATAATACTAATGTCCAATTCAAAGGTTAAATCAAACTTACTTCTTCATTTCCATTCCTACGCTGAAGCGTCTAATTGTTGTTAACAATTGTTAACAACAACCTACATACATTATCTTCGGCAGATGTGAAGTCTGTCAAATAATGCAAATTCCGCGTCCAGCACGCAAATCCAATTTTCTCTCAAACTTCCAAGCTCGTTAACGAATGTTAACAACAATTATTATTAATCACTATTTCCAATCAATGTGAAATTTGTTGAATAGTGTTAATATCTAACGTCCAGCGTACGAATTCTAATCCAACTCTATACTCGATACCTGTACTAATACAGTCTAACATAATTAACAACAATACATTTATTATTATCAATGTAAATGTGAAATTTGCTATTTAATGGTGATGTATACATTAAAAGTACTGGTATCAACCTAAAATCTCGTCTCCATACTCATGTCGAGACGTTTGATTTCGATAAACAATATTAATAATTAAACGACAATAATTATCAATAATTAAAGCGGAAACATTGTGAATTAGGCTTAAGGAAAGCGAACAACTGTGAAGGCACCTTAATCCACGGCAGGAAACGCCAACCGAAACAATTCTCGAGCGAGATAGATAAGGGACCGCGGGACCCAAAGCACGGCCAGCTTCCCAAAACATCTTGATAGCCCGCGAGACGAAACATTCCTCGCGAAGCTATCAAGAACAAAGGAACGAAATCTTACGTGCTAAATTCACACGATGAATTAGTCAGTCTTCTCCGAGCGTTCATAGCGAGCACATCGTCGCCGACAATTCGTATTGCATCTTGCACGCTGTCAAGTTTAGTTCTCGTTCAATCTCAGTGCGGAACATTTCGACTAATCGTTTTCCGAGCAAGTAATGCTGGAACTCTCTGCAAATAGAGATTCCACGCATTCGTTTAAAGTTTAAAATTGCGAACTTTGTATTACCATATTTTTCCTCTGTCGAGCAATGACAGATACAATAAAACAGTTTAAAGTGAAATCAGTGTAAATTCAATATCCTGTCCTCTAGAAATAAATCGGTCTTCCTTATACTGTTTTAAATTCTTTATTTCGATACATGAACGTACAATAAACCAGTTAGATTTCTTGCGAAAGAATATATGGAATTCTTTTAGGATTACATCTGCCGGGAATTCTCATAAGATTCTGGAACAATCCTAATTGGATTTCGCTGATAAAATAATACACGCAACTTAGTGATAATGCGAAGGAATAATCGGAACCTTTAAGGCTTACATCTGCCGGGTTGTCGAGACGTCTGGAGTGAACCACTAAAGTGCGAACCGCAATAAACCATTACACACGTTTAAGGCTGCCAGGTAGCCGCGCCGCTCTAAAGGTTTATTGTAGGTGTAATCTCGTTACCACAAATCTGTTATTTAATTAAGGAATGACCAAATCTAATTATCGAAAAGGACGACGCGTCCACTTGCGCCGCGTCTTTGAACAATTAAACACTCCGGGATACTATCAAGCCGATTTAGGCGTTGAAGTGGCGTTACCTCGTATCATTTCAAACGTAGCCGTCAATAATATTAACATTCGCGTCGTTAAACCCTCCGAAGTCATTCCACTGGCCGAGGCATACGAACACCTGGTTGCCGCTCTCTTCAGGCCAACTCCTGTACACCATCCAGAGGACAACGTCGACGACGACATCATCTTCGTCGAGGAGATAATTCGACCTCGTTGGAGATTGATCCCGTTCGAGAGCGATTACCAGACTCCACGTAGCCGTCCAGCCTCCTTTGCATCGAGAGATCCACGAGGACAATAGAAGCTAAAACAACGAATAAGGTAAGTAATAAATTATATTTCACACATGTAAGAATTGAATAACCAAAGGTAGCAAGCTCAGAGGTCCCGCACATGCCCAAATGTGCAAATATCGAACGCGTTTGCCGTGCTGTTTGAATTAGTCATTAATTCAATTTGGGACGTGACAATCAGCTTTTACGGATTGTTCAAGATAGAAAGCAGTACGCCGCTGGTACTTGGAAATATAACGTGTCTCTTCGCGCACGGCGGACCAATACATCTCGAGGAACTTCTTCGATTTCCCGGGAATCTAGCACGTCGACGCTGACAATAAACATACAGAATATCCTCAAACTAGCTTAGCCTAACACAGTCTACCGTTGAAATTCGACGAAGATCGATTTTGACTGTCGGACCAATTCGACTCTCCGAAATTCCGTTATTTTCGGAATTGAGTACTACACTAATCGGTAGAAGTATCATTGGAACAAGAGCAGAGCGTCAGGTCCCAGCTGAACCAAGTATTGGAATTTGTCTGTGGACGATATATCAGCTTTTACGGGTTGTTCAAGATAGAAAGCAATACGCCGCTGGTACTTGGAAATATAACGAGTCTCTTCGCGCACGGCGGACTAATACGTCTCGAGGAACTTTTTCACTTTCCCGTGAATCTAGCACGTCGACGCTTGCAATAAACATATAGAATATCCTCAAACATGCTTAGCCTAACACAATCTTGCGTTGAAATTCGACCATCGTCGATTTTGACTGTCGGACCAATACGACACGCCGAAATTTCGTTATTTTCGGTATCGAGTAACACCCGAATCGGTAGAAGTATCATCGGAACAAGAGCAGAGCGTCTGGCCACAGCTGAATCAAGCATTGGAATTTGTCTGTGGACGATATATCAGCATTTACGGGTTGTTCAAGATAGAAAGCAATACGCCGCTGGTACTTGGAAATATAACGAGGCTCTTCGCGCGCGGCGGACCAATACGGTTCGAGGAACTTTTTCACTTTCCCGTGAATCTAGCACGTCGACGCTTGCAATAAACATATAGAATATCCTCAAACTAGCTTAGCCTAACACAATCTACCTTTGAAATTCGACCATCGTCAATTTTGACTGTCGGACCGATACGACTCGCCGAAATTTCGTCATTTTCGGAATTGAGTACTACACTAATCGGTAGAAGTATCATTCGAACAAGAGCAGAGCGTCAGGTCCCAGCTGAACCAAGCATTGGAATTTGTCTGTGGACGATATTTCAGCTTTAACGGATTGTTCAA
>NW_026531816.1:0-1365 GCF_026283585.1 Hylaeus volcanicus | reverse complement strand
TTGAAATAAAATTTAAGGAAGCAATACGCCGCTGGCACATCGGAATAACTTTTAAGAAAGCAATACGCCGCTGGCACTTTGGAGTGGAATTTAAGAAAGCAATACGCCGATGGCACTTTGAAATAAAATTTATGGAAGCAATACTCCGCTGGCACTTTGGAGTGAAGTTTAAGAAAGCAATACGCCGCTGGCACTTTGAAATAAAATTTAAGATTGCAATACGCCGCTGACACATCGTAGTGTAATTTAAGAAAGCAATACGCCGCTGGCACTTTGGAGTGAAATTTAAGAAAACTATACGCCGATGGCACGTTGAAATAAAATTTATGACAGCAGTACGCCGCTGGCACATCGGAGTAACATTTAAGAAAGCAATACGCCGCTGGCACTTTGAAATAAAATTTAAGATAGCAATACGCCGCTGACACATCGTAGTATAATTTAAGAAAGCAATACACCGCTGGCACTTTGAAATAAAATTTAAGGAAACAATACTCCGCTGGCTCTTTGGAGTGAAATTTGAGAAAGCTATACGCCGATGGCACGTTGAAATAAAATTTAAGGAAGCAATACGCCCCTGGCACATCGGAGTGACATTTAAGAAAGCAATATGCCTCTGGAACTTTGGAATGGAATTTAAGAAAGCAATACGCGGCTGGCACTTTGAAATAAAATTTATGACAGCAGTACGCCGCTGGCACATCGGAGTAACATTTAAGAAAGCTATACGCCGCTGGCACTTTGAAATAAAATTTAAGATAGCAATACGCCGTGGACACATCGTAGTGTAATTTAAGAAAGCAATAAGCCGCTGGCACTTTGAAATAAAATTTAAGATAGCCATACTCCGCTGGCTCTTTGGAGTGAAATTTAAGAAAACTATACGCCGATGGCACGTTGAAATAAAATTTATGACAGCAGTACGCCGCTGGCACACCGGACTGACATTTAAGAAAGCAATACGCCGCTGGCACTTTGAAATAAAACTAATGACAGCAGTACGCCGCTGGCACAACGGAGTGAAATTTAAGAAAGCAATACGCCGCTGGCACTTTGAAATAAAATTTATGACAGCAATACACCGCTGGCACATCGGAGTAACATTTAAGAAAGCATTACGCCGCTGGCACTTTGAAATAAAATTTAAGATAGCAATACGCAGATGACACATCGTAGTGTAATTTAAGAAAGGAATACGCCGCTGGCACTTTGAAATAAAATTAAAGGAAGCAATACTCCGCTGGCTCTTTGGAGTGAAATTTAAGAAAGCTATACGCCGATGGCACGTTGAAATAAAATTTAAGGACGCAATACGCCCCTGGCACATCGGAGTGACATTTAAGAAAGCAATACGCCTCTGGCACT
>NW_026531815.1:0-1013 GCF_026283585.1 Hylaeus volcanicus | reverse complement strand
AGTACGCCGCTGGCACATCGGACTGACATTTAAGAAAGCAATGCGCCTCTGGCACTTTGAAATAAAATTTACGGAAGCAATACGCCGCTGGCACTTTGAAATAAAATTTAAGGAAGCAATACTCCGCTGACACTTTGGAGTGAAGTTTAAGAAAGCAATACGCCGCTGGCACCTTGAAATAAAATTTAAGATTGCAATACGCCGCTGACACATCGTAGTGTAATTTAAGAAAGCAATACGCCGCTGGCACTTTGAAATAAAATTTAAGGAAGCAATACTCCGCTGGCTCTTTGGAGTGAAATTTAAGAAAACTATACTCCGATGGCACGTTGAAATAAAATTTATGACAGCAGTACGCCACTGGCACACCGGACTGACATTTAAGAAAGCAATACGCCGATGGCACTTTGAAATAAAATTTATGACAGCAGTACGCCGCCGGCACATCGGACTGACATTTAAGAAAGCAATATGCCTCTGGAACTTTGAAATAAAATTTAAGATAGCAATACTCCGCTGACACATCGTAGTGTAATTTAAGAAAGCAATACTCCGCTGGCACTTTGAAATAAAATTTAAGGAAGCAATACTCCGCTGGCTCTTTGGAGTGAAATTTAAGAAAGCTATACGCCGATGGCACGTCGAAATAAAATTTAAGATTGCAATACGCCGCTGACACATCGTAGTGTAATTTAAGAAAGCAATGCGCCGCTGGCACTTTGAAATAAAATTTAGGATAGCAATACGCCGCTGGCACATCGTAGTGTAATTTAAGAAAGCAATACGCCGCTGGCACTTTGAAATAAAATTTATGACAGCAGTACGCCGCTGGCACATCGGACAGACATTTAAGAAAGCAATGCGCCGCTGGCACTTTGAAATAAAATTTATGACAGCAATACGCCACTGGCACATCGGAGTAACTTTTAAGAAAGCAATACGCCGCTGGCACGTTGGAGTGGAATTTAAGAAAGCAATACGCCGATGGCACTTTGAAATAAAATTTATGCAAG
>NW_026531814.1:0-1182 GCF_026283585.1 Hylaeus volcanicus | reverse complement strand
TAGAAAGCAATGCGCCGCTGGTACTTGGAAATATAACGAGTCTCTTCGCGCACGGCGGACCAATACGTCTCGCGGAACTTTTTCGCTTTCCCGGGAATCTAGCACGTCGACGCTGACAATAAACATACAGAATATCCTCAAACTAGCTTAGCCTCACAAAATCTGCCGTAGAAATTCGACCATCGCCGATTTTGACAGTCGGACCAATTCGACTCGCCGAAATTTCGTTATTTTCGGAATCGAGTAGCAACCGAATCGGTAGAAGTATCTTCGGAAAAATAGCAGAGCGTCTGGTCACAGCTGAATCAAGCATTGGAATTTGTCTGTGGACGATATATCAGCTTTTACGGGTTGTTCAAGGTAGAAAGCAATACGCCGCTAGTACTTGGAAATATAACGAGTCTCTTCTCGAACCGCGGACCAATTCGTCTCGCCCAACTTTTTCGCTTTCCCGGGAATATAGCACGTCGACGCTGACAATAAACATACAGAATATCCTCAAACTAGCTTAGCCTAATACAATCTGCCGTTGAAATTCGACCATCGTCGATTTTGACGGTCGGACCGATACGACTTGCCGAAATTTCGTTATTTTCGGAATTGAGTACTACCCGAATCGGTAGAAGTATCAGTGGAAGAAGAGCAAAGCGTCTGGTCACAGCTGAATCATGCATTGGAATTTGTCTGTGGACGATATTTCAGCTTTTACGGGTTGTTCCAGGTAGAAAGCAATACGCCGCTGGTACTTGGAAATATAACGAGTCTCTTCGCGCACGGCGGACCAATACGTCTCGCGGAACTTTTTCGCTTTCCCGGGAATCTAGCACGTCGACGCTGACAATAAACATACAGAATATCCTCAAACTAGCTTAGCCTAACACAATCTAGCGTTGAAATTCGACCATCGTCGATTTTGACTGTCGGACCGATACGACTCGCCGAAATTTCGTTATTTTCGGAATCGAGTAGCAACCGAATCGGTAGAAGTATCTTCGGAAAAATAGCAGAGCGTCTGGTCACAGCTGATTCAAGCATTGGAATTTGTCTGTGGACGATATATCAGCTTTTACGGGTTGTTCAAGGTAGAAAGCAATACGCTGCTGGTACTTGGAAATATAACGAGTATCTTCTCGAGCCGCGGACCAATTCGTCTCGCCCAACTTTTTCGCTTTCCCGGGAATA
>NW_026531813.1:0-2246 GCF_026283585.1 Hylaeus volcanicus | reverse complement strand
TTAAAATAGCAATACGTCGCTGGTACTTTGAAATAAAATTTAAGAAAGCAATACGCCGCTGGCACTTTGAAATAATATTTAAGAAAGCAATACGGCTCTGCCATTGTGAAAATTACATTTAAGAAAGCATTACGCCGCTGGCATTTTGAAGTAAAATTAAAGAAAGCATTACGCTCCTGGCACTGTGAAATAAAATTTAAGAAATCAATACGCCGCTGGCACTGTGAAAATAAAATTTAAGCAAGCATTACGCCTCTGGCATTTTGAAAATAATATTTAAGAAAGCAATACGCCGCTGGCACATTGAAGTAAAATTAAAGAAAGCATTACGCCCCTGGCACTGTGAAATGAAATTTAAGAAAACAATACGCAGCTGGCATTATGAAATAATATTTAAGAACGCAATACGCCGCTGGCACTTTGAAATAATATTTAAGAAAGCAATACGGCTCTGCCATTGTGAAAATGAAATTTAAGAAAGCATTACGCCTCTGGCACTTTGAAGTAAAATTAAAGAAAGCATTACGCTCCTGGCACTGTGAAATGAAATTTAAGAAAGCAATACGCCGCTGGCACATTGAAGTAAAATTAAAGAAAGCATTACGCCCCTGGCACTGTGAAATGAAATTTAAGTAAACAATACGCAGCTGGCATTATGAAATAATATTTAAGAACGCAATACGCCGCTGGCACTTTGAAATAATATTTAAGAAAGCAATACGGCTCTGCCATTGTGAAAATTAAATTTAAGAAAGCATTACGCCGCTGGCACTTTGAAGTAAAATTAAAGAAAGCATTACGCTCCTGGCACTGTGAAATGAAATTTAAGAAATTAATATGCCGCTGGCATTGTGAAAATAAAATTTATGAAAGCATTACGCCTCTGGCATTTTGAAAATAATATTTAAGAAAGCAATACGCCGCTGGTACAGTGAAATGAAATTGATGAAAACAATACGAGGCTGGAATTTTGATATAAAATTTAAGAAAATAATACGCCGCCGGCACTGTGAAATGAAATTTAAGAAAGCAATACGCCGCTGGCATTGCGAAAATAAAATTTATGAAAGCATTACGTCGCTGGCACATTGAAATAAAATTAAAGAAAGCATTACGTCCCTGACACTGTGAAATGATATTTAAGAAAGCAATACGCCACTGGTACTTTGAAATAAAATTTAAGGAAGCAATACGCCGCTGGCACCTTGGTATAATCTTTAGACAAGCGATACGACGCTGGCAATTTGAAATAATATTTAAAATAGCAATACGTCGCTGGTACTTTGAAATAAAATTTAAGAAAGCAATACGCCGCTGGCATTGTGAAAATAAACTTTTAGAAAGCATTAAACCGCTTGGCACATTGAAATAAAATTAAAGAAAGCATTACGCCCCTGGCACTGTGAAATGAAATTTAAGAAAACAATACGCAGCTGGCATTATGAAATAATATTTAAGAAAGCAATACACCGCTGGCACTTTGAAATAATATTTAAGAAAGCAATACGCCGCTGGCATTGTGAAAATAATATTTAAGAAAGCATTACGTCGCTGGCACTTTGAAATAAAATGAAAGAAAGCATTACGCCGCTGGCACTGTGAAATGAAATTGATGAAAACAATACGCCGCTGGCACTCTGAAATAATATTTAAGAAAATAATACGCCGCTGGCACTCTGAAATAATATTTAAGAAAGCAATACGCCGCTGGCTCTGTGAAACGAAATTTAAGAAAGCTTTACGCCGCTGGAGTTTTGAAATAAAATTTAAGAAAGCATTACGCAGCTGGCATTTTGAAATAAAATTTACGAAAGCATTACGCCGCTGGCAATTTGAAATAATATTTAAAATAGCAATACGTCGCTGGTACTTTGAAATAAAATTTAAGAAAGCAATACGCCGCTGGCATTGTGAAAATAAACTTTTAGAAAGCATTACACCGCTTGGCACATTGAAATAAAATTAAAGAAAGCATTACGCCCCTGGCACTGTGATATGAAATTTAAGAAAGCAATACACCGCTGGCACTTTGAAATAAAATTTAAGAAAGCAATACGCCGCTGGCATTGTGAAAATAAACTTTTAGAAAGCATTACGTCGCTGGCATTTTGAAAATAAAATTAAAGAAAGCATTACGCCCCTGGCACTGACATGAAATTTACGAAAGCATTACGCCTCTGGCATTTTGAAATAATGTTAAAGAAAGCATTACGCCGCTGGCACCTTGAAATAATATTTATGATAGC
>NW_026531812.1:0-1995 GCF_026283585.1 Hylaeus volcanicus | reverse complement strand
GCTAGATTGAGGATATTCTACATGTTTATTGTCATCGTCGACGTGCTCGATTCACGAGAAAGTGAAAAAGTTCCGCGAGACGTATTGGTCCGCAGTAGGCGAAGAGACACGTTATATTTCCAAGTATCAGCGGCGTATTGCTTTCTACCTTGAACAACCCGCAGAAGCTGAAATATCGTCCACAGACAAATTCCAATGCTTGATTCAGCTGTGGCCAGACGCTCTGCTCTTGTTCCAATGATACTTCTTTCTATTCGGGTGTTATTCGATTCCGAAAATAACGCAATTTCGGCGAGTCGTATTGGTCCGACAGTCAAAATCGACGATGGTCGAATTTCAACGGCAGATTTTGTTAGGCTAAGCTAGTTTGAGGATATTCTGTATGTTTATTGTCATCGTCGACGTGCTCGATTCACGGGAAAGTGAAAAAGTTCCGCGAGACGTATTCGTCCGCCGTAGGCGAAGAGACACGTTATATTTCCAAGTATCAGCGGCGTATTGCTTTCTATCTTGAACAACCCGTAAAAGATGGAATATCGTCCACAGACAAATTCCAATGCTTGATTCGGCTGTGACCAGACGCTCTGCTCCTGTTCCAATGATACTTCTTTCTATTCGGGTGTTATTCGATTCCGAAAGTAACGAAATTTCGGCGAGTCGTATTGGTCCGACAGTGAAAATCGACGATGGTCGAGTTTCAACGGTAGATTGTGTTAGGCTAAGTTAGTTTGAGGATATTCTGTATGTTTATTGTCAGCGTCGACGTGCTAGATTCACGGGAAAGTGAAAAAGTTATTTCGAGGCGTATTGGTCCGCCGTGCGCGAAGAGACACGTTATATTTCCAAGTACCAGCGGCGTATTGCTTTCTATCTTGAACAACCCGTAGAAGCTGATATATATCGTCCACAGACAAATTCTAATGCTTGATTCAGCTGTGACCAGACGCTCTGCTCTTGCTCCAATGATACTTCTACCGATTCGGGTAGTACTCAATTCCGAAAATGACGAAATTTCGCGAGTCGTATCGGTCCGACAGTCAAAATTGACGATGGTCGAATTTCAACGGTAGATTGTGTTAGGTTAAGCTAGTTTCAGGGTATTCTATATGTTTATTGTCAGCGTCGACGTGCTAGATTCCCGGGAAAACGAAAAAGTTCCTCGAGACGTATTGGTCCGCCGTGCGCGAAGAGATTCGTTATATTTCCAAGTACCAGCGGCGTATTGCTTTCTACCTTGAACAACCCGTAAAAGCTGGAATACCGTCCACAGACAAATTCCAATGCTTGATTCAGCTGTGGCCAGACGCGCTGCTCTTGTTCCAATGATACTTCTTTCTATTCGGGTGTTATTCGATTCCGAAAATAACGAAATTTCCGTGAGTCGTATTGGTCCGACAGTCAAAATTGACGATGGTCGAATTTCAACGGCAGATTTTGTTAGGCTAAGCTAGTTTGAGGATATTCTGTATGTTAATTGTCAGCATCGACGTGCTAGATTCACGGGAAAGTGAAAAAGTTCCTCGAGACGTATTGGTCCGCCGAGCGCGATGAGACTCGTTATATTTCCAAGTACCAGCGGCGTAGTGCTTTCTACCTTGAACAATCCGTAAAAGCTGAAATATCGTCCACAGACAAATTCCAATGCTTGATTCAGCTGTGACCAGACGCTCGGCTCTTGTTCCAATGATACTTCTACCGATTCGGGTGTTATTCGATTGCGAAAATAACGATATTTCGGCGAGTCGTATTGGTCCGGCAGTCAAAATCGGCGATGGTCGAATTTCAACTGCAGATTTTGGTAGGCTAAGCTAGTTTGATGATATTCTGTATGTTTATTGTCAGCATCGACGAGCTAGATTCACGGGAAAGTGAAAAAGTTTCTCGAGACGTATTGTTCCGCCGTGCGCGAAGAGATTCGTTATATTTCCAAGTACCAGCGGCGTATTGCTTTCTACATTGAACAATCCGTAAAAGCTGAAATATCGTCCACAGACA
>NW_026531811.1:0-1156 GCF_026283585.1 Hylaeus volcanicus | reverse complement strand
TAAGAAAGCAATACGCCGCTGGCACATTGAAATAAAATTAAAGAAAGCATTACGCCCCTGACACTGTGAACTGAAATTTAAGAAAACAATACGCAGCTGGCATTATGAAATAATATTTAAGAACGCAATACGCCGCTGCACTTTGAAATAATATTGAAGAAAGCAATGCGCCTCTGGCATTGTGAACATTAAATTTAAGAAAGCATTACTCCGCTGGAACTTTGAAGTTAAATTAAAGCAAGCATTACGTTCCTGCCATTTTGAAATGAAATTTAAGAAAGCAATACGCCGCTGGCAATTTGCAATAATATTTAAAAAAGCAATACGCCGCTGGCAATGTGCAATTAAATTTAAAAAAGCAATACGCCGCTGGCACTTTGAAATAAAATTAAAGAAAGCATTACGTCTCTGGCACTGTGAAATGAAATTTAAGAATTCAATACGTCACTGGCATTATGAAATAAAATTTAAGAAAGCATCACGTCGCTGGCACTTTGAAATAAAATTAAAGAAAGCATTACGTCTCTGGCACTGTGAAATGAAATTTAAGAAAACAATACGCCGCTGGCACTCTGAAATAATATTTAAGAAAGCACTACGCCGCTGGTACTTTGAAATAAAATTTAAGAAATCAATACGCCGCTGGCATTGTGAAAATAAAATTTAAGAAAGCATTACGCCGCTGGCAGTTTGAAATAAAATTTTAGAAAGCATTACGCCGCCTGCACCTTGAATTAAACTTTAGACAAGCAATATGCCGCTTGCAATTTGAAATAAAATTTAAGAAATCAATACGCCGCTGGCACACTGAAATAATATTTAAGAAAGCAATACGCCGCTGGTACTTTGAAATAAAATTTAAGAAAGCAATACGCCGCTGGCACTCTGAAATAATATTTAAGAAAGCAATACGCTGCTGGCATTGTGAAAATAAAATTTAAGAAAGAATTACGTCGCTGCATTGTGAAAATAAAATTTAAGAAATAATTACGTCGCTGGCACTTTGAAATAAAATTAAAGAAAGCATTACGACTCTGGCACTGTGAAATGAAATTTAAGAAAACAATACGCCGCTGGCACTCTGAAATAATATTTAAGAAAGCAATACGCCGCTGGTACTTTGAAATAAAATTTAAGAAATCAATACGCCGCTGGC
>NW_026531810.1:0-1167 GCF_026283585.1 Hylaeus volcanicus | reverse complement strand
TTTCTTAAATTTTATTTCAAAGTACCAGCGGCGTATTGCTTTCTTAAATTTTATTACAAAATGCCACCAGCGTATATCTTGTCTAATGTTTATTTCAAAGTGCCAGCGGCGTAATGCTTTCTTAAATATTATTTCACAATGCCAGCGGCGCATTGCTTTCTTAAATTTCATTTCACAGTGCCAGGGTCGTAATGCTTTCTTTAATTTTATTTCAAAGTGCCAGCGGCGTAATGCTTTCTTAAATTTTATTTCAAACTGCCAGCGGCGTAATTCTTTCTTAAATTTTATTTCAAAATGCCAACGGCGTAATGCTTTCTTGAATATTATTTCAGAGTGCCAGCGGCGTATTGCGTTCTTAAATATTATTTCATAATGCCAGCCGCGTAATGCTTTCTTAAATTTTATTTCAAAATGCCAGCCGCGTGATGCTTTCTTAAATTTCATTTCACAGTGCCAGCGGCGTAATGCTTTCTTAAATTTTATTTCCAAATGCCAGCGGCGTAATGCTTTCTTAAATTTTATTTCAAAATGCTAGCGGCGTATAGCTTGTCTAATGTTTATTTCAAAATGCCAGCAGCGTAATGCTTTCTTAAATTTCATATTACAGTGCCAGCGGCGTAATGCTTCCTTAAATTTTATTTCAAAATGCCAGCGGCGTAATGCTTTCTTAAATTTCGTTTCACAGTGCCAGGGGCGTAATGCTTTCTTTAATTTATTTTCAAAGTGCCGGCGGCGTAATGCTTTCTAAAATTTTGTTTTCACAATGCCAGCGGCGTATTATTTTCTTAAATTTTATTTCAAAGTACCAGCGGCGTATTGCTTTCTTAAATATTATTTCAGAGTGCAGGCCGCGTAATGCGTTCTTAAATTTTATTTCAAAATGCCAGCCGCGTGATGCTTTCTTAAATTTCATTTCACAGTGCCAGCGGCGTAATGCTTGCTTAAATTTTATTTCAAAATGCCAGCGGCGTAATGCTTCCTTAAATTTCGTTTCACAGTGCCAGGGGCGTAATGCTTTCTTTAATTTAATTTCAAAGTGCCGGCGGCGTAATGCTTTCTAAAATTCCATTTCACAGTGCCAGGGGCGTAATGCTTTCTTTAATATTATTTCAAAGTGCCGGCGGCGTAATGCTTTCTTAAATTTTACTTCAAAATGCCAGCCGCGTA
>NW_026531809.1:0-1604 GCF_026283585.1 Hylaeus volcanicus | reverse complement strand
TCTTAAATTTTATTTTCGCAATGCCAGCGGCGTATTGCTATCTTAAATATTATTTCATAATGCCAGCTTCGTATTGTTTTCTTAAATTTCATTTCACAGTGCCAGGGGCGTAATGCTTTCTTAAATTTCATTTCACAATGCCAGCGGCGTATTGCTTCCTTAAATTTTATTTCAAATTACCAGTGTCGTATTGCTTTCTTAAATATTATTTCAGAGTGTCAGCGGCGTAATGTTTTCTTCAATTTCATTTCACAGTGCCAGGGGCGTAATGCTTTCTTAAATATTATTTCAGAGTGCCAGCGGCGTATTGTGTTCTTGAATATTATTTCTTAATGCCAGCTGCGTATTGGTTTCTTAAATTTCATTTCACAGTGCCAGGGGCGTGATACTTTCTTTAATTTCATTTCACAGTGCCAGCGACGAAATGCTTTCTTAAATTTTATTTCAAAATTCCAGCGGCGTAAAGCTTTCTTTAATTTTATTTTCACAATGCCAGCGGCGTATTGCTTTCTTAAATTTTATTTTCACAATGCCAGCGGCGTATTGCTTCCTTAAATTTTATTTCAAAGTACCAGTGGCGTATTGCATTCTTACATATTATTTCAAAATGCCAGCGGCGTATTGTTTTCTTCAATTTCGTTTCACAGTACCAGGGGCGTAATTCTCTCTTAAATTTTATTTCAAAGTACCAGCGGCGTATTGCGTTCTTAAATATCATTTCATAATGCCAGCTGCGTATCGCTTGTCTAAAGATTATACCAAGGTGCCAGCGGCGTATTGTTTCCTTCAATTTTATTTCAAAGTACCAGTGGCGTATTGCTTTCTTAAATATTATTTCAAAATGCCTGCGACGTATTGTTTTCTACAATTTCATTTCACAGTGCCAGCGTCGTAATGCTTTCTTAAATTTTATTTCAAAATGCCAGCGGCGTAAAGATTTCTCCAATTTTATTTTCACAATGCCAGCGACGTAATGCTTTCTTAAATTTTATTTCACAGTGCCAGCGACGAAATGCTTTCTTAAATTTTATTTCAAAATTCCAGAGGCGTAAAGGTTTCTTAAATTTTATTTTCACAATGCCAGCGGCGTATTGCTTCCTTAAATTTTATTTCAAAGTACCAGCGGCGTATTGCGTTCTTAAATATCATTTCATAATGCCAGCTGCATATTGTTTTCTTAAATTTCCTTTCACAGTGCCAGGGTCGTAATGCTTTCTTTAAATTTATTTCAAAGTGCCAGCGACGTAATGCTTTCTTAAATTTTATTTTCAAAAATGCCAGCGGCGTATTGCTTCCTTAAATTTCATTTCACAGTGCCAGGGGCGTAATGCTTTCCTTAATTTCAATTCACAGTGCCAGCGACGAAATGCTTTCTTAAATTTTATTTCAAAATTCCAGCGGCGTAAAGCTTTCTTAAATTTTATTTTCACAATGCCAGCGGCGTATTGCTTTCTTAAATTTTATTTCAAAGTACCAGCGGCGTATTGTTTCTTAAATTTAATTTCAAAGTACCAGCGGCGTATTGCTTTCTTAAATATTATTTCAGAGTGCCAGCGGCGTATTGTGTTCTTAAATATTATGAAATAATATTTAAGAACACAATA
>NW_026531808.1:0-4955 GCF_026283585.1 Hylaeus volcanicus | reverse complement strand
TTCACAAAGTTGATCGTTATGACCAGTAAAACACGATTAAACAAAAAAAATTTGTTTTCTTGATCTTGATTTTTAAGTTCGAGGTCGATTTTGCGGGAAGTTTTTTATGTCAATTTCCACTAAATCGTAGGTGTACAATCACACTGTGGTGACTGTGACATATAATTTTGTGACACCCTGTACAAACGAAATACTATCATTTTCTATAAAAAAAAATTAATTTTTGAAAGTTCGGGTGCCAGGTTCACATAGCTCAGCGATTACGCTGAGATGACTTGACCAATCGGAATGAAATCTCTTACATCTTATAGAGCATGTCTTCTAGTTGGTCTCCTTATCAAGACATGTTGCGATTTGTCATTTTTTATCCGAGTTTTTTGTAAAAAAAATCCGAAAAATGTTGTATTGCTGATTACTCCGAGACGGATGGACCAATCGGATTGAAACTTCTTAGATCTAGTACATCACTGCCACTTGGTCCCGTAACAAAAAAAGAGCCTAGCCGATTAAGATGGTCAAAACTGCCCTTAGAGCTTCATCAATAGCTCTTGAATCATTCGAAAGCTGACCAAGAAAAACCCTTTTGAGTAAAATTTTAACCCTCTAGCTTGCCCGTGAGGGTAGTTAGGGTAGAGGGTAGTTAGGGTAAAATAGATTTTACGCTATCCGGCGCATTTTCCGATCTCAGATGCGTTCTAAAATTCTGAAAAGAATCTGACACATTCCGGATCCTAAAGCGCATTTTTGAGAATTTTTTCAGATTTTTTTGTTGCAAACTGTGGTCGTAAAAAATGAAAAACCTAAAAAAAATCGGAAAAACATTTTTTTCTCAAAAATATAAAGACATGCTATTCTACTGTTTGGTTTCCTAAAAAAGTACTATAACATACAGTATCGTCAATTTAAAAAAATTTTTTTGTTCGGCTGCTTCATTGTCAAAAACAATGAAAACTGAATTTTTTCGACGTTTTTGCTGCGAGTTTTTCCCATACAGGGTGTCCCAAAATTGTTCGATGTCCTCGAATGGGGTGTTTCGGGGGTGATTTGAAACAATTTTTTCTTAGCGAAAATGTTGTTCGAGGCTTCGTTAAGGAGATATTGACAGAAACCCCCGACCAATTAGAGCGGGAGTATGCCGGTGGAGCGCCTGCGGTAGCGTAAAAAGAGTGAAACAAAATAATTTTTTGAAAAAAAAATGTAACCGACTTCAAAAAAGGTGCAGTGAAAAGTATGAAATAATTTCTAGTTAATTTATATGAATTTATATGAAAGAACGTGGTCCTCATTCGATGGTCAAGGACTGTACATATTATCAATTTTTAACGAATTAACATTACAGAAAGAAATATACATGTAATACTATTATTAATAGTATTATACAATATATTGTTGTTTATATATAAATATAATTATCGTTGATATGTACAGATAAAAAAATACACATCAGGAAATATTATTTCATTTTGTAATTAATTGAAAATTCACAGTATTCTTTTTTTTGTTTTTGTACCTATCAAGAATAATTTAACAATCTCACCATTGCATTACATTACCATTTACCATTGCAACCCATTTCACCATATACTTTATAGATATCATTGGAATGAGTAAATTTTTATGGAAAACAACATATTGTTTGAAATTCACTATATGTATAGATTAGTAGCATAGTCTTTTTCTGTTTTTCGAGTAACAGCGTAACAAGTTCTTCAAGTTTGTAATAATATCTAATTTTGTAACGAAAGGTGTTTCAAATTTCAAAATTTCAATATTTTACCTGCATCCTCCAATATTACAGTAATAGTCGTTTAAAACTACTAAAACGTCATTTATCGTTTATTCGTTATATCAAGCTTTCTTTTTTATTAGTATAAGAATTTTGGTCATCTCTGTACGAAACTAGGCAGACCACTTAACCAGTATGAAGTTAGCACCACATTTTCTAAAAACGAAATTTTCAACACCAGTTCTATTTGCACCCACATTA
This sequence comes from Hylaeus volcanicus, assembly GCF_026283585.1. Taxonomy (NCBI): domain Eukaryota; kingdom Metazoa; phylum Arthropoda; class Insecta; order Hymenoptera; family Colletidae; genus Hylaeus; species Hylaeus volcanicus. Next base: position 2,968 of record NW_026531808.1, on the reverse strand, counting down.
GTTCTATGGTTCCTGATAGGTTTTAGGAAAAGTTCTGCCAAAATACGCGAGAAACAGCATTTTGAAAATATGAGGTGCCAACTTCGCATGAGCTGAAATTTCAAGTGGCCACATCTTTTTTATTCTAGAATTTACAGCTAAAAGCCATAAGAACTTCCGATAGGTCTCTTTGGGGTGCCAGTTAGTGCCAGTTGGGGTGCCGGCAAAGGTACACCTTAGTGGGTGCTGGATTGGGTATTATAATCGATCAACACTAATTAAAAATGATTATATATATATTCTGATATGCACCGGGACTTACAATTGTTATAAGAGTAATTGTCGCGGTGTACTAATGGTAAGCTATGTTACAAATATGAACTGAGTTTAAAATATAGTTTCGATTCCGCGAAGCTAGAATCTAATCCTTCTCGGTTTTCACGAACGCGAGCAAATGGGGGACGACTACAACGACAAAATAATGCCTAACAGTAGAGTACGTACTGTATGGTTAAGATTTGCTCGAAGGGGACTTGAACCTGATCTCACTAAGTTTTCTCGTGTAGATAGTTCGTAAGAGCACGCACAGACGTGTACAGAAACCTTTCTAGACTTTGACTAGGCCCAATATGCCTTCGTCGTCACCCTTTTTATACCCAAAAATCATAGGCCAAGGAGTGGCGGGGAAGTACATTGCACGATTCCGAGATTTCCGAGGGACTACGCCCTAGCTTCGCATTGGTCTCGAATTCCTATGCCTACGTGAAGAATACCGGGTGCGCACATCCGACTCCAAATAAGGAAATTTAGAACGGGAATGTAACAATGTCATAGGAATGTCTTCTTAAAAGAAAAGGTCATGAATCTCCAAGCACCACATTGTCACAATTGAAAACAATAATCACAGATATTTGGGAAAATGATGGAGATATAAAGCATATGATCAAACAATGTATACGGAGCATGCCGGAAAGGATACAAGCTGTCATTAAAGCAAAGGGTGGAAATACAAGATATTAATATGTGCTAACAATATTATGTACAGTAGTAGTGTATTACGTTAGTAGTTAATAAATTATTTCAACAAGCCTTTTAATCTTACGGAAAACGCGAAAAATGCTTACAATTTGTAGTGGTCCTAATTCGGAGGCCAGGGACTGTACATATGCTTTTCTTCCAAGTTTATACATAACTATATACATTCTTATACATAGATACGTTAAAAAATGCAAATAACCAAAGGCAAAACTAGTAACCATAAAAAATTGCAAACCAAGCATCAAACACGGTTCAAGTGTGTTCACATAAAGATGTAATTCCAGTTTTATAGTTGGTGAATTAATATTAATTAAACATAAAATAAATAGAATCAAATATTTAGACATTAATTCAAAAATAGCTTGTTATAACGTAGCACTGGTTAAAGACTCCCAAGTCTGCCAAGTTAACGATTCTCAACACAAATCACGTAGGTATGATACAAGAATACTTATCATATAGGGTGTTCCGTTTGCATTGATCACCTAAATCCCTCCGTTACTTTCAATGATAGGAAATAACTGTATTGGAAAGAAGGTTCTTGTTTTGAAAGAACAAATATCGCGATTAAAGTGAAGATCGCTGTTGATTTAACTGAATTCCACTGCAATTGTAGGTTAATTGCAGTTGACAACACAGTTGACGATTGGTCTTTTGTAAATGATCCAAGGCAATAGATTTAAAATTACAATTGATTAAATGTCAATTGTTAGTGAATTTCAGTTTCCAAGTTGACAAACTGTAATGGAACATAGAAATTACAAAATTTAATTGTTAATTGAGACTGCGTAGATTAATTGTCAATTACACTGGTTTACAGGCAAAATGTACATTCAATTGCACAATTTTTTTCTTATGTATTAGTTTGTCTGGAAAGTCCGTGCCGATTTTTGGTAGGTGGTACACGTCTGTTTATATTGGAATCTAGAGACGCGGTAGCGTCTCGACGCCAAGTACATGAAAAATTATACGCCACCGTGTATATTGGCGCTGGCGCTACCACGTATCTTTTACTCGTAAAACTGCGATTCCAACCTAACTCGAAACTTCTGTCATTAATATCTCGCCACGCCTGCTGTATTTTCTAAATCTAAAGGCATTTTTCTAATGTAAATCGCATGTAAGCTTTCTAATAAAACCAAAATCAATAAAATCGGTCCATGTACAACTGAGATATCGTAATATCATGTCATAAATCAGTCAGAGATTGTAGATTTTTCTTCTGATTCTGATTCTTATTCTTTTCCTCAATACTTAGCCAATAGGAGCTAAGACCATTCGTCGATTCGTCGACTCTCGGAATCAGTCGGCAAGGCTCGTCGGTCGGAATTGTAATAAGGCTGTCACTCATGCCGCTCATTCATTTCTAACCTGTAACTGTCAGTTTGCATTTGTGACATTTGGTTTCTTGCAACAAGACATGCATTGTGCGTACTTTTGAAAACTTAAAGGACTTGAAACTGGAATTATAATACAAAAGATAAAGCGAGAAATGAAAAAAGAAATCCACTATTTGTAACGTACAATTAATCGTATTGCAATATCAGTTTCAGTCGTTAGAATTTTCAAAAGTACACACAATGCATAGCAGAAAGTTTTGTTGCAAGAAATTTAAATAATGAGAAAATGAACAGAGATCCACTATTTGTAACACATAATGCTTGGCGTGGCCAGGCAAAGCATTCTCAGATCATCAATACCCATACTTTCTCTCTCGCAGACTTTCACATAATTTGTCAATTTAAAACTTTGACAATATGAGTACATTTTCATTATTTTACATTTTAAAATAATTCTTATTCTTCAAAACCTTGACCTTGCCTAGCCACGACAAGCATTTGACTTCCAGGCCACGGACATCTAGGCAAATGTCTAAACAGTCTCAGTTTGTGGTTGATACACTATTTAGCTTCTTCATGTCACCGCTAAAGTGTGGAGCAGTTACTTTACG
>NW_026531807.1:0-1367 GCF_026283585.1 Hylaeus volcanicus | reverse complement strand
CGTAATGATTTCTTAAATTTTGCTCCAAACTGCCTGCGGCGTAATGCTTTCGTAAATTTTATTTCAAACTGCCAGCGGCGTAATGCTCTCTTAAATTTTATTTCAAAATGCCAGGGGCGTATTTCTTTCTTAAATTTCATTTCACAGTGCCAGCGGCGCAATGCTTTCTTGAATTTTATTTTCAAAATGCCAGCGGCGTAATGCATTCTTTAATTTTATTTCAAACTGCCAGCGCCGTAATGATTTCTTAAATTTTGCTCCAAACTGCCTGCGGCGTAATGCTTTCGTAAATTTTATTTCAAACTGCCAGCGGCGTAATGCTCTCTTAAATTTTATTTCAAAATGACAGGGGCGTATTTCTTTCTTAAATTTCATTTCACAGTGCCAGCGGCGCAATGCTTTCTTTAATTTCATTTCAAAGTGCCAGCGGCGTAATGCTTTCTTAAATTCTATTTTCAAAATGCCAGCGGCGTAATGCTTTCTTAATTTTTATTTCAAACTGCCAGCCGTGTATTGCTTTCTTAAATATTAAATAAAAGTGCAAGCGGCGTATTGCTTTCTTAAATATTAAATCAAAGTGTAAGCGGCGTATTGCTTTCTTAAATTTCAATTCACAGTGCCAGCGACGTAATGTTTTCGTAAATTTTATTTCAAAATGCCAGCGGCGTAATGCTTTCTTAAATTTCATTTCAAAATGTCAACGGCGTATTGCTTTCTTAAATTTCATTTCACAGTGCCAGGTGCGTAATGCTTTCTTAAATTTTATTTCAAAATGCCAGCGGCGTAATGCTTTCTTAAATTTTATTTCAGACTGCCAGCGGCGTAATGATTTCTTAAATTTTGTTTCAAACTGCCAGCGGCGTAATGCTTTCTTAAATTTTATTTCAAACTGCCAGCGGCGTAATGCTCTCTTAAATTGTATTCCAAAATGCCAGCGGCTTATTGCTTTCTTAAGTTTAATTTCACAGTGGCAGCGGCGTAATGCTTTCTTAAATTTTATTTCAAAATGCCAGCGGCGTATTGCTTTCTTAAATTTTATTTCACAATGCCAGCGGCGTAATGCTTTCTTGAATTTTATTTTCAAAATGCCAGCGGCGTAATGCTTTCTTAAATTTTATTTCGAAATGCCAGCGGCGTAATGCTTTCTTAATTTTTATTTCAAACTTCCAGCGGCGTAATGCTTTCTTTAATTTTATTTCAAATTGCCAGCGTTGTATTGCTTTCTTACATTTTATTTCAAAATCCAAGAGGCGTATTGCTTTCTTTAACTTTATTTGAAAGTGCCAGCGTCGTATTGCTTTTTTAAATTTCATTTCACAGTGCCAGCGGCGTATTGCTTTCTTAAATATTATTTCAAAATGGCAGCG
>NW_026531806.1:0-4764 GCF_026283585.1 Hylaeus volcanicus | reverse complement strand
AGGTCAAAGTACATAAGAAAAAAATTGTGGCATTGAATGTACATTTTGGCTGTAAACTAATGTTATTATGAAAACATCAAAAACTTTTGACTCGGAATACTCAGTAGGTTGTCAGTGGGTTATAAAACTGCAATAAATAGGATCTAACGAAGCTCATGCGGATAGGGTATATACACGAACGCGTCGACAAGTCGGTGCGCCCGTAATTTTAGGGGGGGTCATTATCACCGGGCGCACTTCGAACGCCTGAGGAAAGATTCCAAAGACAGCCTTCAGTACAGTTATAACCTCGGTGGGAGCTTGACGTATCTCGTTCCCTGTCGCCATCTGGTGCTGCGAGACCGCTTTATCACTCGATCCCTCTCAGTCTCGGTTCCGCTCGATTCGAAGTCACATCTGACCGCGTGTTCTTCGCTCTCCTTTCAAATTCGGTACGGAAAATCGCCTGAAATCGATTCCCTTCGTTCGTTCTCGTGCCGAGTGCCCGTTTTCATTCGAAAAGTTACCCAAGGAAATCGCCCGAGAAGTGTTTCAGACAAAGGCATAGTTTCCTGTCTAAGGAGAAGGAAGCTTGACGGGTCAGTTCCGATCATTGGCAGAATTCTCTTCTGGATAACTTTCTAATAACGAATAAAAGATAGATAGTAATGAATTACTTTGAATTAACGAAAGATTATAGTCAGCTTGAATGAAATATACGTGAATGAATACAGAAAGTTTCTTGGTGTCTGTTCTTTGAATTAAATTCTGTCAATATTTGATATCAATATCGATCTATCAAGTTCGATTATTCCTGTGACTACCATCAATTCGAGTATCGAATGAAATGATTAGAAAGCGTTTTAGTTTGAAGAGTTTAGTCATAATTGTATTCCTGTTCGGTAAAGTGAATTTAAAACAGTGGCGGGGAATATGTGTTTGTTAATTATGATTGAAGGAATGAAGAATATTCGGGACAATTAGCTTTGATTACATATAGTGTACTTCACTACAGAATACATATTCATATACATATATATACGATTATATACCTAACCCCCAATTTAGAAATTACTTATATTCTACTTTTACTAATTGAAAATTTTTAGAAATTCATATTTATTAACTAGTAATAAATAATTATACCGTCATTTTTAATCAAAACTAAAATTACAAAGTATAACCTGATACAAAGCGTGTCTAAAATAGGCAAACTTTGGTATCCTACTCACTCTGAGGACGAAGAGAGAGGTAATATACAGAGTGTCCCAAAAATGTTTGAACTCCTTGAAGAAGGTGGTTCGGGAGGTAATTTGAAACAACTTTTTTCTTAGCGAAAATGTTGTCCGAGGCTTTGTTGAGGGGATATTAACGGAAAACACTGACCAATCAGAGCGCGAGTATGCCGATGGAGCGTAAGCTACGCGCTAGGCAGCGTAGGCGCGGCCGCTCCACCGGCATACTCGCGCTCTGATTGGTCGGCCTAGTGCGTAGCCTACGCTCCAACAGTATCCGTGCGCTCTGATTGGTCAGCGTTTTCTGTTAACATTTTCGCTAAAAGTTGTTTCAAATCACCTCCCGAACCACCCCTTTCAAGGTGTTACAACATTTTTGGGACACCCTCTATAAGTAGAGCTTCGGAAACGTTTCTATCTTGAGATACGAACTCTTTTCGTTTTAACAGATCCAACGATTGGTGTAATTGATATTAATAAACTGCGGATCTTTATACAAAATAAAATCTTGGCAAACGTATCTACATAAATTGAACCTAAATAGGAATCTATTTCACTCTGTAAATATTATAATATGAACTTTACTCTCAATATTTTGTATATTCTTGCATACTGTGTCCATTTTATAATTTCTTGCACATTCAGATTCCTTATAAATTGCATCAAAATCCGCAGTCTAGTTATAAAGGTATCTAAAATGAACTCCAACTCCATCGCGCTTAAACTATGTTCGAGAACTTATTGGTATGTCTTGCAACAGGATAAGATCAAGATCACTTGCTCTACTATAGATAATTACGTCTAACAGAATACAGTGTTGATAGTGCTCGCAATTTTATGCATGACAGCATTCACGCAAAATTCACGTAATAATCTAACACGAACGAAAAGTATATTTATATCTCGAAAAGGAAACGTTTCCAAATCTAAGTTTGGTACATATTATAATCATTCTTCATTCTTAGACCTGGTAGAATACGATACCAAAGTTTGATCACCTATTTCAGGCACGTGTATGTATATAATTGCGTAATTAACGCAACGGTCGCCCTAACCTTAAAGTAACCCAGCCGTGCAACTCTGTCCGTGAAGGTGATCAACGAATGTGAGGAAACATGGACAGGAAGCAGCGATAGGAAAGATAGAAGTGCGGTTAGTCATGAGGTAACCAGCGAGAGAGGATCCAGACGAGAGCAGACATGTTGTGCCTGAAGAAGAGGAGGACGTACAGCTTCACGCAGGGCGTCTGCAGCGAGCTGCCCAGGCGACCGAGGAAGGACGATCATGCTTGCGAGGGGTCCTTGAACATGGCTGTTACGACACTGCCACGCAAGAACAGGTGAGTCGCCTTTCCTGTCTGATTTCACCGTGCGATAAATTGAATGTAGCCGAGGGGAAGGGAGCCCTCCCACCTGAACTGTTGATTGGACATTCAGAATTTGCGGGGATGCAGTTAACCTTGAATGCGTATAGAGACGAACCTGGAAAACCCATATTACTGGGACTAATTTCGAGGTTAGATATGTGAACCTCTGATACCTGAATCTTAAAAAATTAACTTTTTTTATGGAAAATTATAGTATTTCGTTTGTATTTCATTGTAGTAACAATCAGTCGATTGTTTATTAAATAAAAGAAAATGAAAAAATTACCAGTAGCCGACATTGAGATATCTGAAACCTGTTTTTCCCTGTTCTTCAGAATCGTTTGTAAAGGTTTGCAGTCAAATTCGTTTCGTTTCTAGTTAAATAGTTTAAAATATACACACAATAGTTTACACGCGAAACAGCTATCTTCATCAAGTTTCTAGATTGTTAAAATTCGCTTTTTTCATCTGTTTCAGAATGGTTTCTAGGTGTTTGTAGTGACTGCTTTAGATACTTTGGCATAAAATAAGATACGTATATTTGTTTCTGCAGAAGTGTTCGCGCAGTGTGTGAATATAAATATTCATTTACAGACGAAACGAATTGCACTACAAACTTCTACAAACGATAAATAAAATAACGAATAAAAGGAAAAAAACAGATTTTAAAAACCTTGAAAATTAACGATTTCACCTCTTAGGCGTGTCAAAAATTACTTGTAAAATTTAAACTATTCAACTACAAAAGAATCTGATTTCAGATATCTCAATGCCGGGAGCTGATCATTTTTTCAATTTTTTTTTATATAATAAATGTTCGAACTACGAACGAAACAATTGTTACTACAATCAACTACAAACGCAATACTATCATTTTCCAAAAAAAAAGTTAATGTTTTAAAAGTCGAGTGCCAGGTTCACATAGCTGGTCCCGCCATTTATGCATAGGAAAACGATTAATTTTTAGGTAGTTTTTAAAATCTTTTGGGTAGGAGGACTGTCCATTGTCAGTATTACAAGCATGAACGCTGTATAGGAAGCCTTATTTTGATTTGTAAGATTCAATTCTCTTAGAAAAAGCTTTATTATGATAGTAAATGTGACACAATATTTATATTCAAACGCTACAACATAATGATAATGATACTTAAATACAGAATATAGGAAATGAAATACATTATATGGACCGTTTATTTAGAAAGTGGTGTCAGTCCATTTTTGAAAAAAATGAGATATTACGTAATTCATGCTTAATTTAATGTAAATTTTTTATGTATAACTAGTCCATGTTTAATTTCTTAAAAAATTCCCATGTTTTGTACAATTTACAATTGGTCGGTAAATGAAATTGCATAATCATCGACCATGAAAGTGGTATAAGTTCAATTGAAAGAAGTAGGTGGCTTAGCAAATGGTTGACGATCAGTAGTCTGCTATTTCACATTTTTTTATATTACGTGTCATATTACAGATAAGAAAAAACACTAATGGAGAGCAGGTAAATTGGTTACAAATATGTTGGATGAGGTTTCTCAGAAGTGCACCATACACTATTTTATATAAAACATCGATGAAGGACAAAGAATTTAAAACTATAAATTTATTACCTACACGTCCTAGAAGACCGCTAAAATTTGAAAAAATCGCCCTTGGCGCCTTTGTACGAACATGCCACGCCTATTACTTATGAAAAATATAAAGACATCAAGCAGTTACTACCTTATATACCTCCGGTGCATCATGCATATTTCGAAACACTGCCCCATGTAGAGCATAAGTAAATACTATCAATATCCTGTAATTTTAACAAAGTAATTATCGTCTAAAATTAAAAATACTACTTTTATTTTATGTCGTGTCATTCTTTGTAAAGAAAATTCGATTAATACGAAGTATATTTTAAGTGATATTTGATTTTTCAAAATTGAAATTAAACGATTTTTACAATTGTCTAATTTTGAAAGTGGTGCAAGTCCATTTGCAGCCCGTAAGTATACATCAGTTTAGTGAAACACGCCTAAAACAAATTTATATAACCAAATTACATATTGATAAAACAGTAGAAACATTGCCAGACTTCATATAATTTGCCTAAATTTGTTAATTAACAGATACGTTAGCCTTTAATTTTCTCGAAACAAGAGAAAATGGACTTACACCACTTTCAGAATAAACGGTCCATAT
>NW_026531805.1:0-2850 GCF_026283585.1 Hylaeus volcanicus | reverse complement strand
TTTCAAGGACCTCCAACATTTTTGGGACACCCTGTATACACGGTGGTAGGAAAGTTTCGACTGTGAAAAAGTTAGACCCATAGTCGAAGTGCGAGGAGTCAAAGAGTACGTACGCATGCAAATTGTTCTCGAGCACTTTCTACGAATTCGCCGTATTTTCCAAGCCTCCTGGAATGCGTGGGATCGTTAACGGGAGAAGGGAAGAGTGTAAATAACGAGGCGTGCAACGAGGACATTCTTGAAAGTACTCGAAATGCAATCTCCACGCATCCGACAAATTGTCTGAGAACAGTGTCGTTCTCAGAGTTGGGTCCAAAGACGCCAAGGGATGACAGACGAGTAAGCATAATTAATTCTAATTGCGGATAATTAACGGTCCCACTCTCGCTCGTTGCGTTACGGTATCATTCTGATTTTGTATGCACGATTTTGTAAAGTGATGGAGAGTTAATACTTTATCTATCGGGGTATTTAGAAACAGACTTTAATAAAGAATTTTCTACAGTACCATATGCCGAGCTAGGCTAATAATTCCTCCATACTGTTACAGGTATGTGAACCTGGCACCCGACTTTTAAAAAATTAATTTTTTTTTATAGAAAAATGATAGTATTTCGTTTGTATTTGATTGTATCACCAATAGTTTCGTTTGTACCTTCATGAATTAATAATTAAAAAAAGTTCAAAAAATGGTCAGCACCCAACATTGATATATGATATAACATTGAATATTGACCGCTTGTAAGTCTAACAAAGACTGAACGCTGATAATTGAACGCAACAAAATGAATGTAAAGATACAGAAATAATTCCTATGACTGAGGACATTTTGATAAACTAAATGGTGTTCCTGTGTCCTATTTCGTCTCGAATAATGCCGAACACCTGCACCGGGAGCGTTTTACATTGAAATGCCTCCAACAAACGGTGTATCGATGGCTATTCGATGAATTCATATTACTTCCCGTCGGAACGGAAACGACTAGCGTCGCGGATGGAATAGCTGAGCAATTGGCAACCGCACGTTGCCAGCGCAGTTCGCGCCAAGCTCGTTTCTCCGCAATTAGGTGGGGCAAACATTGATGCACCCTCGCGCCAAGAGGATGCGTGTCGCCAATGTTAAACGCGAGATCCACATGGAATTTAGATCATCGCAACGCGACTGTCATTCGAATCTATCAATTTTTGCTCAACGTCGTTGGCCACGCTTTATCTTTGTAAATCAATCTATTTACATACAGTGGGTGTAGAAAGTATTCGTACCCGATCAATTTCCAAAAAAACTATGTAATATTGTAATTTATTAACTTATTTTGTATAAACAATAACATTCTATATATTCTCGGAAATCCGTAGGATAGATAGAGTGCAAAGAAGATAGCTATTTATGTGAGTTACGAAATTAACAGAAAAAAAAAAAGAATTGATAGATAGAAATATTAAAGCAATAAGTATTGGCACAACTGTTTAATTTTTAAAACTTGATTAAAAAAGAAGAAATTTACATTAATTTATAAGTATGTAATATTTCCTTCGTGGGATTTCCTTTTGATTGTATAATTCTGCAACTCTTCTAAGCGTTAAATTAACTAAATTATTAGTTATTAGAAGTAAGATCTTCTTCAATTCCCCTATTAGAACCATTTTTAAAAGCACTTTCCTGGTAATTTGATGTTTTCTAATTCGTACGGAGCAATAAACTAATATGTTTACGTTACAAACTCTACTGTAAATGGTTCGCCATAAGAATCGTACAAATACTAATTGCTTCTATACCTTTACCCACTTTTCCCATTCTTTTGTTAATTTCACAAATTATATTAACTAGTAAATGTTGTTTGGACTATATGAACCGTTTATTTAGAAAGTGGTGTCAGTCCATTTTTGAAAAAAATGAGATATTACGTAATTCATGCTTAATTTAATGTAAATTTTTTATGTATAACTAGTCCATGTTTAATTTCTTAAAAAATTCCCATGTTTTGTACAATTTACAATTGGTCGGTAAATGAAATTGCATAATCATCGACCATGAAAGTGGTATAAGTTCAATTGAAAGAGGTAGGTGGCTTAGCAAATGGTTGACGATCAGTAGTCTGCTATTTCACATTTTTTTATATTACGTGTCATATTACAGATAAGAAAAAACACTAATGGAGAGCAGGTAAATTGGTTACAAATATGTTGGATGAGGTTTCTCAGAAGTGCACCATACACTATTTTATATAAAACATCGATGAAGGACAAAGAATTTAAAACTATAAATTTATTACCTACACGTCCTAGAAGACCGCTAAAATTTGAAAAAATCGCCCTTGGCGCCTTTGTACGAACATGCCACGCCTATTACTTATGAAAAATATAAAGACATCAAGCAGTTACTACCTTATATACCTCCGGTGCATCATGCATATTTCGAAACACTGCCCCATGTAGAGCATAAGTAAATACTATCAATATCCTGTAATTTTAACAAAGTAATTATCGTCTAAAATTAAAAATACTACTTTTATTTTATGTCGTGTCATTCTTTGTAAAGAAAATTCGATTAATACGAAGTATATTTTAAGTGATATTTGATTTTTCAAAATTGAAATTAAACGATTTTTACAATTGTCTAATTTTGAAAGTGGTGCAAGTCCATTTGCAGCCCGTAAGTATACATCAGTTTAGTGAAACACGCCTAAAACAAATTTATATAACCAAATTACATATTGATAAAACAGTAGAAACATTGCCAGACTTCATATAATTTGCCTAAATTTGTTAATTAACAGATACGTTAGCCTTTAATTTTCTCGAAACAAGAGAAAATGGACTTACACCACTTTCAGAATAAACGGTCCATAT
>NW_026531804.1:0-6470 GCF_026283585.1 Hylaeus volcanicus | reverse complement strand
TACCCCCCATTACCGGCTCCTCCCCGAGTTTTGGGACACCCTGTATATACGATTGGACGATTTATCTGAAGACATTGAAATATCTCTGGAACTATGCATCGGATCAAAAAAGTGGATTTTTTAGAAATCTTTTTTATTAAGGGAGCGTAAGTAGTCAAACATAGGGGATACACGAGTTTATATACAGGGTGGCCTACGCAATTGTTTCAAGTCAACTCCATTATATAATAAAGACATTTTTCGAAAATATCTCGAGAACTAATAATTTTTTTCCCATGGTACCCTAATTATTTTTTACGTAGAATGAACAGAAGAATCGATCTGTGTAAAAAAAATATGCAATTCTATTTAAAGAAATGATGCAAAAGGCCTACAGATGTAGTACTCTTTGAACCATTTATCTTTCTCTTTTGGCATTTTTTTTGTAAATGCAATAATATCGGAGTTATGACTTGAAACAATTGCGTGGATCACCCTGTATACTACACAGGGTTAGTCTTCTAACATGATGACCTGAAATAACTCGTAAGATATTCGTTGTACGACAAAATGTTTCAAACAAAAGTTGCATGGTATCTAGAAAGATATACAGTGCTTTAATCTGTTTTTTATTACCTTAATTTTTTATTGAGATGTTAGGGTCTCCTTCAGTTTTTTAAATAGAATGTCTAATATTTTTGTTCGAATTCGGATAAATCATCAAATTTTGCGTAAAAAAGTATTACACAAAGTTGGACTTCAAATGAATAATTACTGAGATATCTTAAAGTTAATAATTTTCTATTAGGAAATACGCTTCGTGATATTTAACGCAATTTTTATTATGTCGGCAGGCCATGTCTGTAAACAAGTTTCCTGTTAGATATTAGAAATCATCAACACGAAATGCCTATTTAGTATCTCAGTAAGCGTTAAAGTCGTATTGAAAAAGTTGCTACATTTTTATTACGATGTTCCGTAACAGTGAAAAATACGATATGATAATTGTTTATGGTGCGTGTGAAGAAAATTCTATATGAACTAAATTCTTGTATCAAGCTAAGTACCTTGATCGAAATCAGACATCGCATTCTACCTTCCCAAGTCGTAATTAAGAAATGAAGTTTATCGCGAACCACCAACGACAGCGAAATATATGCGAGAACGTATTATTAGTGCATGTGCTGTAATAATCACAGGAACACTGGAAAATGTTCTTCACTCACTGATAATTCGATTACGTAAGTGCATTGAGTGTAATGGACAGCACTTCGAACACCACTTGAAATAAACCTTTTTTTATAAATATCTCAGTAATTATCCATTTAAAGTCCCACTTTGTAATACTTTTTTACGCAAAATTTGATCATTTATCCGAATTCGAGCAAAAATATTAAACATTCCGTTTAAAAAACTGAAGGTGACCCTTATATCTCAATAAAAAAGTAAGGTAACAAAAAACAGATTAGAGCGCTATATGTTCTCCTAGATACCATGCAATTTTTGTTTGAAACATTCTGTCGTACAACGAATACCTTACAAGTTATTTGAGGTTGTCATGTTAGAAGACTCAGCCTGTATACATATACATGGTGGACGGTTTATCTGAATATCTCTGGAAGTATGCATTGGATCAAAAAAGTGGGTAATGAAAGTTGTTCGTCTTTAAAGGGGACATTCAATGATGAAGCAGTTTGTATTTCCCGCTACTACGTGGTGGGCGATCCACACCTGCGTATGGATGTGTGTGTCTGTGCTCATGTGTTTTTTATTGCGTTCCGTTGTCGCTTACGGCCAAATGTGCTTTTATGCACATATATGATTAATAACTACTATTATGTTCTATATAAGTATATATATATATATATATTTTCTTTTTGTCTATTATATTTCTGTATAATCTTAATAAACATTAACAAATGATACCAAACTCAACCCCCACTGCCACTCCCTTGGGGGTAGGGGTGGGGGAAAAATACCCTAATTTGATCTACGAGTTTTTGCATTTTGGTTTATAAATGGCGCTGTAATCGACAAAAGTCAAAATGGGTAAAAAATCATCGAGAAATACACATCAGATCAGAAAAAAATAGTAGACGTATTTGATATTTTTAAAAATGCTAATCAGTAATACCATCATTAACCCCCCACCCCTACTTCCTGGGGATGGGAGTGAGAATTATTTTAAGATTTTCAATGAGAAACCTTTTTTTTTATAGCAAATCTTGGTTCTCCATTGATTTGATCTGTAGGAGTGTAATATACAGAGTGTTCAAAAAAAAGCATTCAATGTTTATATGGTGTATAGGGCACACTGTACTGGGTAAAAAAGCTTTAGTAAACATAGGTCCAAAGGTCCTAGTATCATGATTGACTTACTACTGGATTTTCGATTGTAACAGTGAGGTTACTAAAATGATCGTGCAAGAGTTATATATATATTTTAATAATCATGTAAATTAAAACTTTTACAGCGTAAAACGCGCGAAGAGTATTCTTTGACTGCGGAGTCCCAAAAGCAGCGAACGACTGACTCCTTCCGCAAATTCCACTACTTTTATAGTATTCTTCGGAAAGGTGTTACCTTTTCGAAGATACAGGGGGTGGAATTTGTCACCGCCTTAATTTGGCGGAGATAGCCGATGAGTTTTCGGGACTGGCAAAGGTGGTTGCCACATGTAGGCAATAAGGTCCTTTCGGGACTCCGCTACCCGCGCGGTCGGAAGGACCTTCGCGGTATATAGCTGGCAGAAGTTGTAAAAAAAAGGACACATTTACGGAAACGGTTTCTTAAGGATGTTAACATAATTTGCTGTCTTGCAAACGCCAGGTAGGTTTTATTACCTTAAAACCTAACATCTGCAAGCGGTCAGTTTTACCCTCGCGCATCTGCAAACCATATACCGCTACATCGATATTTATAGAAGATTTTCCATGTGTCCACCGCTCATTTCTGTACACGAAATTGAAAAAATGAAATTGATGAAATTGTCGGTACTTAAATGGGAACATTCAGAACGCAATTTATAAACACTGACATAAACATCGCATGCGATGGAAGCAAGTAAGTCAATCATGATACTAGCAAACAAAAATGTTTATATCTCAGAAACGGTTGACCTTTGGACCTATGTTTACTAAAGCTTTTTTACTCAATACAATGTGCCCTATACACTATATAAATATTGAATGCCTTTTTTTGAGCACCCTGTATAATATGAGGGTAAATGTGTGAATGTATCCGTGAATCCAACGGTTACGTGGGAACGCGCTGTGATTTGTTGTTTAATATAATTCGGAGTTCAGTTCGGTCGAAACAGTTGTAAGAGTCAGTCAATAAATAATACATTTGACAAACTGGAATACGTTTAAAATCATTAGATTGCTACAATATTATTAGTGTAATTTCTTTAACAGATGTCGTGGCCAATCGAAAGCTGTAGGAAATGTGGTTTCCCATTGAAAATTTTGAAATAAGTCCCTCTCCCGCCCCCAGAAGGTGGAGGTGGTTGTCAATTATGGTGTTATTGAATAGCATTTTCGAAAATATCAAATACTTCTACTTTTATTTTTTTAATCTGATGTGTATTTCTCAAGATATCCCCAATTTTCAATAATTGTTTACCCATTTTGACTTTTGTCGATTACAGCGTCATTTGTAAACCAAAATGCAAAATCTGGTAGACCAAATTGGGGTATTTTTTCCTGAAGAATCCAAATCTGTAATAAAAAATGAGGGTTTCCATTTAAGTTTTTTATCTTCCCCCACCCTTACCCACAAGGGAGTGGCGGTGTGGGTCGAGTTTGATATTATTGGATGTCCCCCTTGGAGACGAACAACTTTCATTACCCACTTTTTTTTATCCGATGCATAATTCTCGAGATATTTCAATGATCTCAGATAAATCATCCACCCTGCATAGGAGTTTATGATATAACGTAGGGTAATATAAATATAAATGTTCAATGTTAAAACAGAAAGAACGCAACTCACATTGTGGTATGAAACAGCGAAATGTTTTATATACAGCTGTTTTGACTAGATGTTAGTATAAAAAATGAATATAATGATTTACACATTATATAAAAAAAATAATTGTACTTTCCTTATAGATAAAGGAAATTAAAAAATATGTTTCACAAATTTTTTACTAACGCAGTGTATCTAGTAAAATGTGGGGAATACATGAATTTATAATGTAGTGAAGTATAAATATGAATGTCTAAATTCAAAAGAACAAAGTGCAGTTTACAAGTTTTGATTAGATGATAATGTAAAATATAAATAAAATAATTTATACATTACCTAAAAAGATAATCATATTTTCTCTACAGATTGTTCAATTTTATTTACATCTGAAGATTGCTAAAGGTATGATCAAAAATATTCGTGACATAATGACAACTTCATAAATAATTTATTTAAACATGCCTACATTAGGTATCCAAATCCAATGGTTTCTAACTCGTCACTAATTTTATAAAATAGAACCATTTCATAAATGTTTCCAAAAATATATCGACTATCACACACCACCAATAATATTATTTCACTAAAAACAGGCATATAAGCAATACCAAACTATTGCCAAAAGTATGATCGAAAATATTCAGGACTTAATAGAGCCTCTTAAATAATTTATCTAAAATTCACCAATCAGTAATACAGTTTCATTAAAATCATGCATATAAACAAACTGTCTAAACAACTGATAAAGATTAACGCAGAATGAAAAAGATCGATGGAGAATCAAACGTGACGACTTCGTGTGGTGTCATTTTGGAATTTACCTATCCGATCGCAACAGTGGAAGGAAAAATCAGTATGAAAAACATTCCCAGACGATGTCGCAACCTGTTTAGCGAAACACACGTATGATGACGCAATCATCCGTGAAGCTTGGACCCGTATTCATCCCTTGTATTAAAGGGCCTCTGCCACGGCGGCGACAGAAGGGGGAGGAGGCGCGTGCCGGCATTTAGACGGGGCTCCTTCCGTGATTATTGAGTAAATTAACGTCCCGGTAATTGTGTTACCGACGCGTGTCCATTCATCCGTCCCGTCGTTCCCTCGATGGTGGTCCGCAATCCACCAGCAGCTCTCGATGTCGACGGTAAAGCCAGAAATCCGTCCGCAAGCTCGACGCTACCTAAACTATCCCTTCCTGTGTTCCAGGCATCGACTACCGACGACAGCCGGGCCATACGAAATCTCTCGAGACTTGTTAGACGAAAAATTGAACCGTGATTGTCGGGATCTACGGGATGGTAATCGACGAGTTCTACGTACCCTAATTGACGCGATTCGGAGATGTTTTAAAGGATTTAGAAGAGGAGACTTTCAAGAGATTTCTTCTTGCATTTTGGCTTCGATAATATCTCGAGAGGGTAATCAGTTTTCTGGGTGAAAGAGATAGATTTTTTTGTTGCTTGGGACCTTTGAAATAATTCGACCAAATTGTATTAAAAATGGTTGAAAATTACCTTTGGACCTATGTTTCTCATAAATTATTTATTAGAGACTAATTAGCAAAAAAATAGGTACCTAAGCTGATATTTTAAAGAATAAAAAGAATATTTTTAGGGAATGTAATTAATAAGTAATTTATGTTTCTACGACTATTGTTGTATTACCTATTTTACACTTAATAACGCATGATTTACTAAATTAATACTTTTAATATCCAAACAATATTATTCCATCTTTTCACTAAAATAGTCAAGGGATTTGATCAAATCATATTATTTCATCTTTTCACTAAAACAGTTAAGGGATTTGATCAAATCACTTACTTTCTTTAGGGAAATGACCTTACGGAGTTGTTATTTTAACATCTCCCGTGAATTGATCATCTACCTTAGGGATTTGATCAAATCTCTATTTTTATCATTTCCCTGCGACATATCGATATTTAATACTAAGTTTACGAAGCACGGTCATTTTCATCCATTTCAAATTTCACAAGGTTTTCCAGAAACCGTTTCTATTTTTCGCCAACCACTTATGCTGACTTTTATCCATATAAAAAGACGAGCATATATCCAAATTCATTTTTATTGGAGCCCCCTAATTAATTTTAGTATGTCGACTTCATTGCATTGTAAAGCATTACTTCAGTAATCGAAATATGATAAGAAATCTCCGTAAACATAGAGTTAAAAACAAAATTTTAAAGCTCCACCTGGAAAAAATATACAGGGTGTCTCAAAAGTCGGGGAGGAGCCGGAAATGGGAGGTAGCTGAGACGATTCTGAACAACAATTTCCTTTGCAAAAATGTCGGATGGAGCTTCGTTAAGGAGATATTAAGAGAAAACCCCGACCAATCAGAGCGCGCGTAGACCGTTCGAGCGGCCGCGGCAGCGAAGGCTACGCACTAGGCGGCAGCGTCAATGTCCTTCGATACACGTCGAGTCACTTGTTTCGCGTACAAGCTCGGCCGCCAGTGCGTAGCCTTCGCTGCCGCGGCCGCTCGAACGGTCTACGCGCGC
>NW_026531803.1:0-6200 GCF_026283585.1 Hylaeus volcanicus | reverse complement strand
AGCAATACGCCGCTGGCACTTTAAAATAAAGTTTAAAAAAGCAATACACAGCTGGCACTTTGTTATATAATTTAGGATAGTAGTACGCCGCTGGCATATTGAAATAAAATTTAGGAAAGAAATACGCAGCTGGCACTGTGTTATATAATTTTGGAAAGCAATACGCCGCTGGCACTTTGAAATATAATTTAAAAACGCAATACGCCGCTGTCACTTTGGAACAAAATTTAATAAATCAATACGCCGCTGGCACTTTAAAATAAAGTTTAAAAAAGCAATACGCAGCTGGCACTTTGTTATATAATATAGGAAAGCAGTACGCCGCTGGCATATTGAAATAAAATTTAGAAAAGAAATACGCAGCTGGCACTGTGTTATATAATTTTGGAAAGCAATACGCCGCTGGCACTTTGAAATAAAATTTAAAAACGCAACACGCCGCTGTCACTTTGGAATAAAATTTAATAAATCAATACGCCGCTGGCACTTTAAAATAAAGTTTAAAAAAGCAATACACAGCTGGCACTTTGTTATATAATATAGGAAAGCAGTACGCCGCTGGCATATTGAAATAAAATTTAGAAAAGAAATACGCAGCTGGCTCTTTGTTATATAATTTAGGAAAGCAATATGCCGCTGGCACTTTGTTATATATTTTAGGAAAGCAATACGCTGCTGGCACTCTTAATTAAACTTTAGAAAAGCAATATGCCGCTGGCACTTTGTTATATAAATTAGGAAAGCAATACGCCGCTGGCACTTTGAAATAAAATTTAAAAACGCCGTACACCGTTTCCAATTTCGAATAAAATTTAATGAATCAATACGCCGCTGGCACTTTAAAATAAAGTTTAAAAAAGCAATACGCAGCTGGCACTTTGAAATAAAATTTAAAAACGCCATGCGCCGTTGTCACTTTGGAATAAAATTGAATAAATCATTACGCCGGTGGCACTTTAAAATAAAGTTTAAGAAAGCAATACACAGCTGGCACTTTGTTATATAATTTAGGATAGCAGTACGCCGCTGGCATATTGAAATAAAATTTAGAAAAGAAATACGCAGCTGGCTCTGTGTTATAGAATTTTGGAAAGCAATACGCCGCTGTCACTTTGAAATATAATTTAAAAACGCAATACGTCGCTGTCACTTTGTTATATAATTTAGGAAAGCAATACGCTGCTGGCACTCTGAATTGAACTTTAGAAAAACAATATGCCGCTGGCACTTTGTTATATAAATTAGGAAAGCATTACGCCGCTGGCACTTTCAAATAAAATTTAGAAACGCCATGCGCCGTTGTCGCTTTCGAATAAAATTTAATAAATCGATACGCCGCTGACACTTTGAAATAAAGTTTAAGAAATCTATACGCCGCTGGCACTTTGATATAAACTTGTCACGTCCCAATTTTGAATTAATGACTAATTCAAACAGCACGGCAAACGCGTTCGATTTTTGCACATTTATGGGCATTTGCGGGACCTCTGAGCTTATTACTTCTGGTTATTTTCCTCTTACATGCGTGAATTTTAGTTAGTTATCTTATTTTCCTTGTAGCATGTTTCTATTGTCCTCGTGGGTCTCTAGACAGGAGGGAAGCTGGACGGCTACGTGGAGTCTGGTAGTCGCTTTCGAACAGGATCGATCTCTAACGGGGTCGAATGATCTCCTCGACGAAGATGATGTCGTCGTCGTCTTTTACCTCAGGGAAGTGAGCGGGAGTTGCCTTGAAGAGACCAGCGACCAGATGGGTGTGTGCGCCAATGAGACGACTTCAGTATGTTTAACGATGCGGATTTTTATATTATTAGCGTAAACGTTAGAGATTATACGCGGTGACGCGGATTCTACGCCTAGATCGGCTTGATAATATCCTGGAGTACTTAATTGTTCAAAGACGCGGCGTAAGTGGACGCGTCGTCGTTTTCGATAAGTAAATTTGGTCATTCCTTAATTGCAATAAAGGATTAGTGGTAAGCTAATGAGATTACACCCCCAATAAACCTTTAGCGCTGCGCGGCTACCTGGCAGCCTTAAACGTTCGTAACGGTTTATTGTGGTTCCCAATTCTGTTATTTACTCCAGATGCTCGGTTACCTCGGCAGGTGTAAGTCTTTAGGTCCCGATTGTTCCTTCGTACCATAAAAGAATTACGTGTATTTGTTCTATAACCGAAATCCAATTAAGGTTGTTTCAGAATTTATGTAAATCCTCGGCAGGTGTAAGCCTTTAGGATTCGATATATTCCTTCGCAAGAACTTAACTGGTTTATTCTATTTCATGTATCGAAAATAAAAGAATCTAAACAAAATTAAAAGAAGACCAATTTATTCTACAGGACAGGATATTGAATTTACACTGATTTCACTTAAACTTGTTTATTGCATCTGTCATTGCTCGGTAGAGAGAAATATAGAAGTACAAAATTCGCAATACTTAGATGTTAAACGAATGCGTGGAATCTCTATTCGCAGAGAGTTCCAGCATTATTCACTCGGAAAACGATTTGTCGAAATGTTTCGCACTGAGTTGAACAAGAACCGAATCTTGACAGCGTGCAAGTTGCAACTCGAATTGTCGGAGACGATGTGTTCGCTATGAACGCTCGGGGAAGACTGACCAATTCATTGTGTGAATTTAGCACGTAAGATTTTGTTCCTTTGTTCTTGATAGCTTCGCGCGGAATGTGTAGTCTCGCGGGCTATCAAGATGTTTTGGGATGCTGGCCGTGTTTTGGGTCCCGCGGTCCCTTATTTATCTCGCTCGAGAATTGTTTCGGTTGGCGTTTCCTGTCGTGGATTAAGGTATCTTCATAGCTGTTCGCTATCTTTAAGCCTAATTCACAATGTCCTCGCTTTAAATATTAATAATTGTCGTCGTTTAATTATTAATATTGTTTATTGAAATGAAACGTCTCAGCATGAGTATGGAGACGAATTTTTAGGTTGATACCAGTATTTTTTAACGTATACATCACCATTAAATAGCAAATTTCACATTTACATAGATAATAATAAATGTATTGTTGTTAACTATATTAACCTGAGTTAGCGCAGGTATTGAGTATAGATTTGGATTAGAATTCGTACGCTGGGCGTAGATATTAACACTATTCAACAAATTTCACATGTATTGAAAATAGTGATTAATAATAATTGATCCACGAATTACCACACTGTTTGAGTTTAATTATGAATACTTAGCAAAAATTTGGGAAGGGAAATACGCATGACGTCACAGGCCCCCCCTTTGTCGAAGTATTTTACACAATGTGAAAATTCTCGTGAATCAATTTTTAATCAATAGTTTGTTTCAGGGTATTTTGAATATAGAAGTATTTATTAGCTTAATTTCTTTATATGTATAAAAGCAAAAAATATTTATATAATAAAAGCAGATTATATATTCTGTAGTCTTAAGCGTATGTCGGAGTATAAAGTCTCATCGTGATTGTCACAATCCTGTCTGGGGTTTGGAGCTAATTTATGGTAATCTTTTCTAGGGGCTGAGGGAGGGACCGATGGGGGGTCCTCTTGGCCGGCGACTGCTGCTTCGCTGCCTGGAGGCGATGTTGGTGGCTTCCTCGAGATGTGGATTAGGAGGTTGGTGATGGAGCTGAATAATGCTCCCAGCAAGTGAATACTCCAGCCATACACGGTATGTAGACTGTATCCTTGTATGATTGTATTAATTACTAGCTTGGCGACTCTAAATGTTATGTAGAGCCCTAAGAGTCCTGCGCTTACATTTCCAAAATTGGTAAACCATCCCCACAGTCGTTGGGTGGTAGACTCTGCGATTCTTTCCAAGGATTTTTCATCCAGTAGATTCGCCATGTTGAGCCGTCCTGCTGGTATTGCCTGACCCATTGCACCTTGAGCCATGCTATTTAAGACGGCTGGTTTCTCGATCGGGAATAGGATGCGATCTCGTAGTGTTTGAATTTGTTGGTCGTCGTATATCCCACTGATAGCCAAATTTGCAGCATTGACGTACTTCCATTTGGCTTGGGTGAGTGGTGGTGAAAGGTCCTTTTGGTCTTACAAGCGTGTAATCACCTGCGCCTTAAACCATTCTTCGATACACTCTGTGCATCGATGCGCTAGTCTGATTTTGACGATAATTCCCTTTCACTGTAGGCATTTTATTACTCGTCGTGCATGTACAGTGGAAATTATTGAATGACCGTTTCCCCTTCAGAATGTCTCGCAGTCCCCGGGAGTTAAATGGTCATAGCAATTGTTGCATAGCAACATATTATTCTTTATAAAGATGGTGGCGATGTCAGTGACACAAGCCATCTCTAAGAGAGATTTATATGTCTCGGGATGATCCTGCGGGCGAACGCCATCTATGGGGCCGTACAGCTCCATCTTCTACTCGTCGTCCAATTCAAAGAGGATCTTCACGTTGTCGCTGTTGTTTTTGTGGATCAGACTCAAATGAGCACAGGGTTATGGGGATACCCAATTTATAACATGGCTTATGGGGTTTGGGGGGGGGGGGGTAGTCTTGATGAGGGGTCAGATTGTGACAATGTCTCACATAGTGTATTTACATTGTTTCAACTTATTAGTATGTACTATTCTAGTTCGGTTCTTACCAACCTGTAATTTTACATTATCTTTACTTAAAACTTCTAAAATCGGATATGGTTCGAGGTAGTGGCTATCAAGTTTTCCTTTCTTCGATTCCTTTAGAAGGAAAACTTGGTCTCCCTCGTGAAATTCGGCCGGGTTGATCTTTTTATCGTAGTATGCTTTAGACCGAATTTTCGAGGAAATTAGGTTTCCTTTTGACACCTCTTGTAATTTGTCGAGACTTGACTGCAATGATCGCAGGTAGAGCGAGTATGTTTCGTTTTCGATTTCTGTCTCGATTGGGGTCGACGAAGGTAGCCTCGCTAAACAGCCGAAGACTAGTTCATGCGGGGTATAACGCGTTCCCTCGTGGACGCTTGTATTGTAAGAAAATGACGCCATTGGTAGCCACTCGTCCCAGTTTCCGTTTTTATTGATGAAATGCTTGAGATATTCGACCAGGACTAAATGGGATCTCTCCAAGGAGCCGTTGGACTGGGGATAGAACGCCGTGGTTTTTACGTGTATAATCTTAAATTTCCTTGCGACTACGCGCATCAGAGCGCTGGTAAAATTTGTTCCTTGATCGGTCAGGAGTGCCTTAGGACAACCGAAGCGACAAATGAAATTATTGGTGAACGCATCGGCTATCTCAACCGAAGTTGTTTGTTTCAATGGTTTAATAGATCCTGTAAGGTTAGGATGTGTGTGGAATTTGTGGGAGTAGGTGGTAGAGGTCCGACAATGTCCATTGCTATCTTGTTAAACGCTGGGCCTGGTGTATCAGTCAATGTCATTGGTTGTCTAGTCTTTTGTCTGGTTAATTTTTGTGTTTGACAACTCGCGCAATTTTGTATGAATTTTTGAACATCTTGTTTTAAATTTGGCCAGCAATAGTTTTGTCTAATCCTCGCATAGGTTTTCGTTACTCCTTTGTGACCACCGAACGCTGAAGCATGGTTCTCGATTATTATGTCCAGTCCTCTGTCAGTCGCAGGAAGTTGAACTGTATGTGTGCAAGTTATGATCTTACAAGGCAATTCTGTTAGTACGTCCGTAAGTAAGGTTTTGATGGTTGGTCAATCTATTGGATCTAAACAAGTTCGTGATATGCTTAGAACGGTAATTTGTAATTCCTATACCACGTTTTTCAAAGATCTTATAACTTCGGTCAAGTCGTCTAAGTTGGTAAGATCAGTCTGTTGTTTTTTAATGGGCAAGGCAATAAAACAATTCGCGCGGACTTTCGTTACCTTTGCGCGATTTGGCATTAGGTTTGTTAATTTAGGAAGCTTGTCATAAATTGCTAGGTCCTCTGCTCCTACACACACAGGTTCCCCTGTGAACGTACAGAAGTAGGCTACATTCGTATTTTGCATCGAGAGTCTGTCCCGTGATTCTACCATCACGAACTTCTTTATTCCTTTAGGTTGACTAAATTCTATGGCATTGTTGTCTATAATTTCCATGTCAGAGTCGGAATCTAGGACGTCTAAGTTTGTGTCGTTTAAATTTGCGTTATCCGAATTCGTTTCGTCAGTTATTAAATTTTTAATCGACTTCGAAAAGGAGGAGGTTACTCAATTCTACATGTATTTTTTTTTTTTTTTTTTTAAT
>NW_026531802.1:0-1370 GCF_026283585.1 Hylaeus volcanicus | reverse complement strand
AATAAATTTAAATCTATTTAACGTTATCCTAAATGTAATATTTACAACCTTTAACCTTAACATACCGCCCGCCTCGGATATACGTATTCGACTACGCAACAAAACGATAAAGCACCGAAGGTATTGCGAATTGAATTGTAATATATATAAATATACTTAATCTAATTACAGCCGCCCGCCGTGACAGAGCATGTCGACGGTCGTTACTTGCTGGCATTCCCGGAATCATTGGAGTCGCATTCATGTATCTCCACTGGAAGAAAACATAATTTGACGATTGGTCGTTTGAACTCCAAATTCGCCGTTTTAACCGTGACAACACGGGTTACATTATCCGCTCCCGGATGGGATTTTATTATTTGCGCGAGTTCCTACTTGCTCGGAGGGGTAAGCGGGTTTCGAAGAAGGAAAATCCGACCGATTTTCGCCAGATTGTTTGCGATGCGCCATTTTGTGCGTTGTTGCAGCGTGTGAATGTAATCATTCGACCATGCCTTCCATATACTTTCGGAGAGTTTCTTTAATAATTGCCAACGAGTCAGACGTGTATCGCGTACATCGAGAAGAGTCACCGACGGAATAGCTGTAATTGCAGTGCCGATTAGGAAATGACCAGGCGTTAGCGCCGTATAATCCTCCAGATTATCCGAGAACGGAGCTATTGGGCGTGAATTCATACATGCTTCGATTTGACATAGCACCGTAGTTAACTCCTCAAAAGTGAGGGTGTGAGTGCCGATAACACGCTTTAAATGTTGCTTCATACTTCGAATTCCGGCCTCCCACAGTCCACCGAAGTGCGAAGCAGAAGGAGGAATAATTTCCATAAGACCTGATCACCTGCAATCTTATTAAGGAAATTCGGATCGCGGGTTGCAGGTCTGAACGCTTTGGTCATCTCTCTATCGGCACCTTGGAACGTCGTTCCATTATCGCTATACATAGCGACTGGTAAACCGCGACGAGATACAAACCGACCATAGCAAGCGAGAAAAGCATCAGTTGCATAAGACCCTACTACACTGACGGACAAAATTAAAGGGACACTTCTTTAAAACGTCATATCTATGGGAGTTTTCAACCGATATTGGGGAAACTTCGCGAGGAGTAGTTTTGAAGTGTTCTCTAAATGTGCGCAAAGTTGCATTGGCGAGGGTTGATACGAAGGGGTTAAGTCACCCCCGTAAAGAGGGGCACGTCGAAAAACGCCAATTCTGAGGGGGCCAGGGGTGACGGAAGGGGTTGAAAAAATCAAAAAAACCTTTGGGGCGACCCTGCTCGATGCCCTCAACAAAAACCCACCCCTCACAACACCCCACCCCATCCAAAATCCACAATTTTTGGACTACAGTCCCGAATTTGGGCTCAAT
>NW_026531801.1:0-1459 GCF_026283585.1 Hylaeus volcanicus | reverse complement strand
TTTTTTTTTTTTTTTTTTCTGAAAGTAATAAGGCGATAGAGGAGAATTTTAAATAGTGGTTTTGGGTGGGTGAGGTTAAGGGTAGTTATGTCTTTTAAAATTATTTTGGTACGAAAGGATCATCTAAAGGAGTAAGTGATAAAGTATAGTACGCGGTTTTTGTGATTAAATACTTTTGTGATCGAATACTGTTAATTTAGACACTGTCTGCACAGAAATACTGTCTGAGTAGGTTTGGAGCAATTTTTGGTGGCAGTGGCAATATTGACTACTGTTAATGTACATACTGTCTACACGAAAATATTGTCTGAATAAGTTTGTGGTAGTTTTTGGTGGGCGGCAATATTGAATATCGTTAATGTACATACTGTCTACACGGAATTCCCATTACCACGTGAGTGTAAAATTCTTTGCGACACTTTGGAAAATTCTGGCGTAGGCCATTCGAAGGCGCCGGAGTTATAAATACTATATAGACCGGCGATGTTATCTACGTTGGCAGTAGATTCTGAACTTGGCATGAATAAACGAGGAACACCGAGTTTAAGGCCAAATAATTTTAAGGGATGCTCGTTCGC
This sequence comes from Hylaeus volcanicus, assembly GCF_026283585.1. Classification (NCBI taxonomy): domain Eukaryota; kingdom Metazoa; phylum Arthropoda; class Insecta; order Hymenoptera; family Colletidae; genus Hylaeus; species Hylaeus volcanicus. Next base: position 881 of record NW_026531801.1, on the reverse strand, counting down.
ATAGTTTGAATTATCGAAAGCGATCTGGCACTTGGCTACATTTAATGGCGTCTGATCTTTGTTTCACACATACAGACAGTCCACCATTAGCATTCCTAACCTCTATATCTATCAAAGAAATTGTCCAAATTGAATCATAGGTTTCATATTCATAAATAAAGTTCTCAGTATATATATACATACATGAATATACTTGATACATTTGATACACTTGATATATTTTTTAATTAAATGATACATACATTTGATATTTACAAATAAATTTATTGTATATAAATGGATACATAAATGAAGTAAGGTTATGTTTCGATGTGTTCGCCGTTTTTCGGGCGCCTTCGGGAGGTATCGTGACGCGTTTTTCGTTTGTCCGAATCAAGCGGCGTGCGAAAGCTTGGGATTTTTTTATAAATAGTCAGAACAGTAGTACTGTGATTTCCGGTTCAGTCCGATATCTCGCAGGGTCGGTTTTAGCAATATTGGCGCCCCGGGCAAGATTATCGTGGCGCCCTGTCAGAGGTATATACAGGGTGTCCCAAAAATCTTGGAGGTCCTTGAAAGAGGTGGTTCGGGAGGTGATTTGAAACAACTTTTTCCTTAGCGAAAATGTTGTCCGAGGCTTCGTTGAGGAGATATTAACAGAAAACCCCGACCAATCAGAGCGCGCTAGGCGACCGCCCTCCGCTGGCATACTCGCGCTCTGATTGGTCGGGGTTTTCTGTTAATATCTCCTCAACGAAGCCTCGGACAACATTTTCGCTAAGGAAAAAGTTGTTTCAAATCACCTCCCGAACCACCCTATTCAAGGACTTCCAACATTTTTGGGACACCCTGCATATACAGGGCGGAGGTGATTTGGAACAACTTTTTCCTTAGCGAAAATG
>NW_026531800.1:0-8990 GCF_026283585.1 Hylaeus volcanicus | reverse complement strand
TCATTTTAATCGTCAGAGCTTCGCCAAACCATTGAAAAGAATTTCATATTGATAAACGCAGTAACTCTCACTTTGATCGATAATATCGAGACTAATATATTATCCTTTCCAGGTTCGACCACACCTGGATGACGAGAAATGGTACCCAGCGTTCGGTGGCGTTTTGAGGGTTATCTCGACGCTGGAGCAATCAGGTACATCTCCTCGTCTACGATTTTCCTAGCGCTCTAACAACGTTTTCCGTTCCAGGAGCAGGAACCGGTCTCGCGACGTGGAGAAAAAGCGGCGCCTATCAGATGATGCCCAAAATAGGCGCGCCACCGATCGACGAACCCGAGGAAGCCGTGCCGCCACTTTACAAAGGTGAAAACCGCGATTCCTCTTGGAGTGTTTAAATCGTCGAACGATTCGCTTTCTAACGGTTTGTTTCCTCCTTGGCCCAGAGGAGGACACGGGGGTCACGCTGGGAACGACGGAATTGATATCGATTGCCGTGGTGAGCGCGTTGCTGGTGTGGCTGCTGGTCGGTCTGAGCCTGGTGTGCTACCGATTCCTCGTGAAGCACTCGGACGAGTGCGGACCCTGCGATGCGGTGCATCCTCCGTGAGTTCGGTCGAGTTATCGTCGCGTTAATTTCCGCGAGGAGCGCGCTGATTAAATTTAATTAACTCTTCGGGTCGAGCGTCCGTCTCAAGGTTGGAAGTCAGTATCTTGAAGAGAATTGAAATAATCTTTGCGAAGAGCGCTTATTTTCTCAAACTAGTGTCAAGGAGGTGCCACCGCACTAGATAGTCTATACTTATCGTCGAGATAAGCGAGGAGTATGTAAAAACAAAATAGGTGCGGATTGGGCAAGGATTACCACTGTCCAACACGATTTTTTTTCCCGCGATATCCACTAGGTGATTCTTATAGGGTTCCTCGTCCTAAATACGAATCTGAAAGTGAAATTGCTCCATTACCGTTAGTTTTCGAGAAATACGAGATTTTGTAAAAACGGTCGATTTTTAGAGAAAACGTAGTACTACTTGAAATACTACGAACGCTAGAAAGTTTTATTTAGTCTTAAACGATAGAGGAGCGTTTTCTGAATATGAAGACATATTCCTTTAGAATTATCTGTTCCTTTGAATGCCTGTAAATGAACACCGATATCAAGCGAGCGAAGCCTGCGCGCCGGCAAACAGAATTCGTGCGTTCTAAATTAATATTTTCGTGATCTGTACGAACTATAGAACGTTCCAACATTTACCACGGGTGGTTTTCTTCTTCAGAAATGTTTGCAGAATCCTATAATGCATAGTAAATTCGACCTAGACGAATAACTTTTCATTAAAATACAAAAGTATTTCGTGAAAAGTACTCGCGTCGCCAACTTTTTCAACTTCGGCGTTCATTTACAGGCATTCAAAAGAGCAGATAATTCTAAAGAAATATGTCTTCGTATTTAGAAAACACTCCTCTATCTTTTAAGACTAAATAGAACTTTCTAGCGTTCGTAGTTTTCAAGTAGTATTACGTTTTCTTTCAAAATCGATCGTATTTACAAAATCGCGAATTTCTCGAAAACTAAGGGCGATGGAGCAATTTCACTTTCAGATTCGTATTTAGAACGAGGAACCCTATAAGAGTCACCTAGTGGATATCGCGGAATTTAAAAAAAGTTTAAATTTGTTGGACAGTGTTACCAGAGTCCAAGAAGAATCGCAAACGCGCGAACTTTGAATTAGCGATAAAAAAGGAGCAAAAGAAAAAATCTCATCAACGTTAGACGAGATGTTGCAATGGTGCATCACTTTTGCTTCAGCGTCGCCGTTTTGTATAAAAATGGGGAATACTGCGAGGGGGACACGTGCACCCCAAAAGGCCCACGCAAAGGGATGATGGAGAAGTGGAGGGATTACTGGCGAAGCAAGTTCGGCAGATGTCGCGGAGACTGCCAGGATCGTCTCACGGACGAAGAACGATGTCTAGCCGCCATCAGTTACAGTAGCAAGGATACGGTAGACGTTAGCAACAGCAGCAGAAGTTACCAGTGAGTGTCGCTATAAACTTTAATCAATCACGTTTATCTCGATCTCTAACGCAAACGTATTTTCAATCGCAGAAGAAAAAAATTCACCAAATCCGTTTCAGCGACTTTCTCAAGTTTCCGCAAGCAGCGTACACCTATCAAGGTGTGTATTAGAAGTAATTGAATTTTTTCAAAGATGATACGTATAGATAATAACCATAACTTGCAAACACGCAGAACGTTCACTACAGCTCCGATGGCTCGTTAACGACGAACACCGAAAGTCCTGGCAAACCAAGATAATAAACTATGAAATCATATTTACTCGTCTTAGTGTTTACGTCGTGATGAATAAAGTCGGCTTCGTACTGCAAACATGTATAGAAACACCCATATGAGGCGTATTAAGGGGATATCTTAAATTACGACGACTTTTGGCGGCGGAGAAACTTTGATCGACGGAAATCCTCCCGCGCACTGACTCGCGACTTACGCGCCATTTTTTAACACCAAAACGTAGATAGTTTTAACGTTAAGGGGGTATCCTGAATTAAGAGGACTTATAAAAGCGGTTTTTTGTGAATTTTTTTAGAATGAAAAAAAATAATTAATTCCGTCGAACTTTTTATCCTGTTTTCATACATATTTGAGTAGTCTGTACAAATTTTTCCAAACAAGAAATTTTCAAATTGAACCGACTGTGACGCACATTCGTAGGGCACCTCACAATTAATACCTCCTATCGGCGGGAAAGATGCAGGTCGTAATTTTGATTTGACACAAAAAAACCAAAAGAAATGTTCATTTTCATACATTTTTCTTCTACGTGAACTAAGAAAATTCATACAAAACAAATTTTAACCAACTTTTTCAACAAGTTAAAGTAATTTTTTTCACCCAAAGAACTCGTTCTTTTTTACAAACTTGAAGTAATCTCACATTTCACCATTTTTTCTGGTTTTTCTTAGTTCACATGGAAGAAAAATGTACGAAAATGAACATTTCTTTTGGTTTTTTTGTGTCAAATCAAAATTACGACCTGCATCTTTCCCGCCGATAGGAGGTATTAATTGCGAGGTGCCCTACGGATGTGCGTCACAGTCGGCTCGATTTGAAAATTTCTCGTTGAAAAAATTTGTACAGACTACTCAAATATGTATGAAAATAGGATAAAAAGTTCGATAGACTTAATTATTTTTTTTCGTCCTAAAAAAATTCACGAAAAACCGCTTTTATAAGACCTCTTAATTCAGGATACCCCCTTAACGTTAAAACTATCTACGTTTCGGTGTTAAAAAATGGCGCGTAAGTCGCGAGTCAGTGCGCGGGAGGATTTCCGTCGATCAAAGTTTCTCCGCCGCCAAAAGTCGTGCATCCATCGAACGCGGAAGCAGTCATTTTAATTTTATTACACCTGCGTTCGAAAGGGAGGTGGCTCGCCAGTCGATTGCACTTCGTTATGCCAAGCGCGTACGTGCCGACTGCATTCAATGAATGCACGTTCCCGGAGCGTGCAGCTCGAGAGCCACGCGCTGCAACTTGTTGCAAGCGGGCCACAGAGCCGAATGGACCCGAACGCCGGCGTCTCCTCCTTTATCAAACGTTTCGGGGGCGGCACCGCAGCGCCATCTCCGCGCTCAACCGTGTTGGCCGCGGCGAGGGTCGGCCAGTATCGCGCGATACGTCGAAGGGTGAGGGTGTATCGTCGCGGTCCCTTTGTGCGTTCTCGATCGCGACGTTGGTGACAACCGCGCTGTCACCTTTGTTTAAACGCAGCGATCGTTTCGACAATTGTGAGTTCGTTGTATATCGTTACTCACGGTTCGATGAGACTTCTAGTGATCCGTGGTCGTTGAACTATTCAAAGACGTGCTCCGTTATCAATGACTGTTGAGGACACGTGTTGATCTGTTCCCGTTCGATCTTTCGAAAGTGATCAGTGAATCGGATGACACAGTGCGGATCGAGTGTAAGAATCGAGTGTTCCCGCGTTTTTTTCATTTACACTAGTAGGTATCCGCTAACCGGATGCTGTTTCGCGCCTGGCGATGCTCGATTCCGAGATATCGATAGTATCCGTTTTCGAATCGCGGTGACTAGATAGAAAGTTAGATGTAGATAAATTCGATTACGTGGAAAAATTGGAAAAATCTAGATCGCGGAAGGTTGACGTAAATAAACAACGATGGTGGTAACGTGTCTTGCGCGCGAAGTTTATTACGGATACTATTTTATTTTCGAGATACAGTGGGTGTAGACAGTATTCGTACACCGATCAATTTCCAAAAAAAAAATTATGTAAAATTGTAATTTATTAACTTATTTTTTATAAACAATGACATTATACGTATTCTCGGAAATCTCTGGAATAGATAGATTACAAAAAAAATAGCTATTTATGTAAGTTGCGAAATTAACAAGAAAAAAACAATTAATCGATAGAAATATTGAAACAATAGGCATTCGCACAACTGTTTAATTTTTAAAACTTGATTGAAAAAAAGAAGAAATTTACATTAATTTATAAGTATATAATACTTCCATCGTGGGATTTCCTTTTGATTTTATAATTATTGCAACTCTTCTAAGCATTAAATTAACTAAATTATTAGTTATTAGAAGTGGGATCTTCTTCCATTCCTCTATTACTACTTCCATTCGTTTTTTAAAAGTACTTTCCTGGAAATTTAATGTTTTCTAATTCGTACGGAGCAAGAAACTAATGTATTTACGTCAGAAACTCTACTGTAAATGGTTCGTCATAAGAATCGTACAAATACTTATTGCTTTTATACTTTCACCCACTTTTCGCACATTTTTTGTTAATTTCACAAATTATATTAACTAGTAAATGTTGTTTGGACTATATCTATCTTAACACGTTGCCTGCCAAACGAATATTCTTGAAAATTTCTGCTAAGATTAAATATTATTTAGACTATCAGAGTCTAGGTAATGAAATATTTATCGTGGTATTTAGCTTCGTAACTACATAAAAATTCATGAATTTCATTTAGATTTATCTCCTGTGATGTCTAACTTTCAGAATTAATCTTTTTAGTTCTTGAGTGAAAGACACTGTCACCCATATATGGGTGACATGGCGATCGACGTGTTAAACATTTCCGAGAATATGTAACATATCATTGACTATAAAAAAAGAGGTTAAGAAACTACAATTTCGCACAAAAGTTTTTTTGTAAATTGATCGATGTATGAATACATTCTACACCCACTGTAAATCATCGCAATGTATATTACTGTCCCATCAATTTTCTATTTCAATGATTTATCCGTAGAGGTCCTAGACTATCGCAATAAATAATGTTACGTAGAATGTCGCAGTCTACGCTATCATTTCTTTTTTTACGTTACAGTTGCATATTTATGGCATCACAAATATTAGCTTTTGAAGCTACGCGTTCAACGCGCGCCAACCATATAGTGTAGTATCCATAAGTCGTGGAGTTGCCCTAAAAAATCGATTCATAATCGAACATCGCTCTATCGGCAGATTTCGCAATAACTAGCCAAACTTTCAAGCTAGCCAAAAGGTGGCGCTTAATAAAATTAACCCAGAGATCGGCAAAACCCTCGACTTCGAATAAATCTGAAGTTTGCCGATATGTTTGTCTCGTTTCCTTCTTTGGAAAATGTTCAAAAGAGGAAACGAGACAAACATATCAGGAAACTTCAGATTTATTCGAAGCCTAGGGTTTTGTCCATCACTGAATTAACCCCTATCGGTAGTAAGTCACCTTTTCACGTGACAACAGTACTTTGTCGCGAGGTGGCATACGACCGATGAAGGTTAATTGCTCGACGAATGAGGGAATAAAAATCGCGAATAATTTATTTGACTCGGGTCCTATAGACAATTAATCCTCGTGAAAGTCGCGGGTCGAGTGGCTCACTTGTAAACGAAGCGTTCGAAGTCACGGATTCTCATGTGCAGCGAATGTTAGTGCAAGCAGAGGGCGCGATTTTTCGAACGGTAATTTAAACACGTTGATCGCCACGTTTCTCACTAGCAGAATTAATTCTGAGGGTAATATGTCAAACAGAATAAATCTGAACGGCGTCCGTGAGTTTTAACGAGTTTAAAAAAAATAAGTGATACCATTACTTTACGCAGTTTCCAATAATCCGAACGAAATTTCAGTTTCATAAAAACTGTCACTAGAGCCTGGCGTTCGGCGTGTTGAATCGAAGGGTGGGGGAAAAAGTGCGGGAATGCGGTGCAGTTGACTACGTTCTTGATACAGAGTAGCACGTAACACGAATTTCGCTCCTGGAACTAATTTCGACCATCGAACGATGCTCGTTGCGAGCAGAACCATCTCTGGCGTTTTGCACGTGTGCAATTGACTTGTGGCAGTGGATTCGCCGTGAAGAACGCCATGGGAAACCGAAGTCACGGGAAGCTTTGCCTGCTGTTCGCCGTTACACTCGTTGCAGCTGTCTTTGAAGGTTAGTCTCGCCATTTCTAATAATTCGTAAATGCCGGTTACTTGTTGAAATCGGAAATTTTCAAGGGAATTTTTACCGATTTAAACGTACTTAGATCGATTGCGAAGGTTACGTTGCAGATTTTCGGTTAAGGGGGGAGTCCGGTCCAGCTAATGTATTTTTCTAATGCATATAATTTCCAGATATAATTAATTTTTGTTATTGAAACTTTTTTTACATGTAAAGGGACGTTCAAAGAAGAAAATTTGACAGTGTATATTTAATTTGAATGTATATATGTATATATATATATATGTATATATAGATATAGTAGTCGCGAGGAAAGGATTCGGTCAAAACGATGGGATACGTGGAGCCCTGGGAAAACATGTGATAGGTAAAATCAGAAAATTTTTTTCTTTAGTAGGTACGTAAAATGCGTATGAACCTTAATTTGCAGAAAAAAATTGTTAATTGCAAAAATGGCGGGAAAAGGCATGAAAATGAACGATACATGTCGGCCGTTATTTTGCAATAACTTTATGCTATAATAATAATTCATTACGAGTCGAGGTTCATGAGCATATAAACTTAATTACCTTCAATTTAAGCGTCAAATCAAGTGAATCGGATACAAATTCAATGAGTTATGCGTCCCATTGTTTTGACCAAATCCTTTCCTTGCAATTACTATATTTACATATTATATATGCATAATATGTATATATGTATACATTCAGATTAAATCTACACTGTCAAATGTTCTTGTCTGAACGTCCCTTTATATGTAAAAAAAGTTTCAATAACAAAAATTAATTATATCTGGAAATTATATGCATTAGAAAAATACATTAGCTGGACCAGACTCCCCCTTAAGTGATTGAAATTCATAAAATAAAATCGCGAACGTGCGTACAAAAATTGAATCTAAATAGGAATTTATTTTATTCTGCAAATATTATAACGTGAACTTTACTTTCATTTTTTTTTTTATATTCTTGCATATCGTTTGCATTTTGTAGTTTCTTGCGCATTGCAATTTCTTATAAATGCATAAAGAAGCGCAGTCTAGTTATGAGTAATATCGTCGACAACGTAGTTTCCGTTCTTGTTGAATCTAGAGCATGTTCATAGGTCAGGTTAGTTCTCGTTGTCGCGTTTCATAGCCATGTTCGTCTAGAAATCACGATTCAGATTTTAGGTAAGCGATTGCTATTCATAAAATATTAACCGAATTTTTACTATTTAACATATATGATCGCATCTTATGAACATTATCGCGAACAATGTAATTTCTATTCAGTTTCTATTTTTATTCTTGGCGAACCATGAAACACGTTCCTTTTGAGGTTAGGTTAGTTCTCATTAGCACGTTTCACAGCCATGTTCGTCTAGAAATCACAATTCAGATTTTAGGTAAGCGTTTGGTATTCATAAAATATTAACCGAATTCTTACCATTTAACATATAGGCCGTTTATTTTGAAAGTGGTGTAAGTCCATTTTCTCTTGTTTGAGAAAATTAAAGGTTATGATATCTATTAATTAAAAAATTTAGGCAAATTATATGAAGTCTGGAAATGTTTCTACTGTCTTATCAATATGTAATTTGGTTATATAAATTTGTTTTAGGTGTATTTTACTAAACTGATGTATACTTACGGACTGGCAAATGGACTTACACCACTTTCAAAGTTAGACAATTGTAAAAATCGTTTAATTTCAATTTTGAAAAATGAAATATCAATTAAAATATACTTCATATTAATCCAATTTTGTTTACAAAGAATGACACGACATAAAATAAAAGTATTTTTAATTTGAGATGCTAATTACATTGTTAAAATTACAGAATATTCATAGTATTTACTTATGCTCTGCATGTGGCAGTGTTTCAGAATATGCATGATGCACCGGAGGTATATAAGGTAGTAACTGCTTGATGTCTTTATATTTTTCATAAGTAATAGGCCTGGCATCTTAGTACAAATGTGCCAGAGCGATTTTTTCAAATTTTAGCAGTCTTCCAGGACATGTAGGTAATAAATTCATAGTTTTAAATTCTTTGTCCTTCATCGATGTTTTATATAAAATAGTGTATGGTGCACTTCTAAGAAACCTCATCCAACATTTGGTATCAATTTATCTGTTCTCCATTAGTGCTTTTTCTTATCAATAATATGACACGTAATATAAAAAAAAATGTGAAATAACAGGCCACTGATCGTCAACCATCTACTAAGCCTACCTCTGTCAATTGGACTTATACCATTTTCATAGTCGATGATTATGCAATTTCATTGACAACCAATTTTAAATTGTACAAATCATGAGAATTTTTTAAGAAATTAAACACGGACTAGTTATACATAAAAAATTTACATTAAATTAAGCACGAATTACGTGATACCTCATTTTTTTCAAAGATGGACTTACATCATTTTCAAAATAAACGGTCCATATATGATCGCATCTCATAAACATTATCATGATCAATGTAATTTCTGTTCAGTTTCGATTTTTATTCT
>NW_026531799.1:0-1290 GCF_026283585.1 Hylaeus volcanicus | reverse complement strand
GAAGTTGTGGACCATCCAAGCTCCAATAGTAGAAACTTTGAAGCTTCCAAGCTCCAATAGTAAAATCTTTGAACCTTCCAAGCTTTCTACTTCAATAGTAAAATCTTTGAAGCTTCCAAGCTCCGATAGTAGAAGCTTTGAACCTTCCAAGCTTTCTAATAGTTGTTGAAATTGTTCTTGACTAGTACTAGGCCTTGACTAGTATACAGGGTGTCCTAAAAATGTTGGAGACTCCTAAACTTAGTCGCTACTTGCCTCGCCATTGAAGGTAGAACGAACCAACTGAATTGAATTAAAAGTAACCAGCTGACCTAAATGGAAAGCAACGTTGAACTCGAGAATGTAGTCGGATAAAACAGAGGACAATGTTCGCGTACCGAACCCTCCAGAACTCGGAACCACTCGATAACGTAGGCTTAGCCGTTGCATGACTGACAAACCACCCTGTCCACAACGTCTACGTACTTGTTTGTTGTAACTAAGGAACAGAGGCCCCGTTGGCACACACGTGTCTTGTTCCATACATTTGCGGTTTCTTTTTGGTGGAAGGGATCTCTCAGTGGCGCGCACGAACCGATTTAGTCTCCTGGTCCGACGGATCAGTCCTCAGTGGTTGATACGTATGGTATTTGCGCTTTACTCGTATCCACTCTGCTCTTTCGCTGGAGCTGTTTTACGACTTTATCTCTCTCCGTCTGTCTGTATCTTCCCCTCTGTCTGTCTACCTTCTGGTTTTCGTTCTTGTTTTGTGACCGTTCCTCTCCCGGCTGTCCTTGAAGCGCCGAGCAGGGTTGGGCCGAATCGTTACACCTCGTCAGGAATCGTTAACTGCCCCTAATGGAAAGCTCGGATGACCCAAAACTTCTGTTGGAAGGTTGGACGATCCAAGGATTCTGTTAGAAAGCTTCGAAGCTTCTAATAGTGGGACTTGGATGGTCCAAACCTTCTACTAGAGAGACCTTGCATGATCTAAAGTTTCTATTAGAGAGGTTGGATGGTCTAAAATTTCTATTAGAAAATTTGGAAGCCTCAAAGCTTCTACTATTGGAGCTTGGATGGTTCTAATCTTCTCTAAAAAGCTTGGAGGCTTCAAAACTTGTACTAGTGGAGCTTCGAAGCTTCAAAGATTCTACTACTGGGGCTTCGAAGCTTCAAAGATTCTACTATTGGGGCTTCGAAGCTTCAAAGATTCTAGTATTGGGGCTTGGATGGTCCAAAGCTTCTATTAGAAAATTTGGAAACCTCAAAGCTTCTACTATTGGAGCTTGGATGGTCCACAACTTCTATTAG
>NW_026531798.1:0-1580 GCF_026283585.1 Hylaeus volcanicus | reverse complement strand
ATTGCTTTTCTAAAGCTTATTTCAAAGTGCCAGCCGCGTACTGCTATTCTAAAATATGTAACAAAGTGCCAGCGGCGTATTGCTTTTCTGAATCTTATATCAAAGTGCCAGCGGCATATTGCTTTTCTAAAGCTTATTTCAAAGTGCAAGCGGCGTATTGCTTTTCTAAATTTTATTTCAATGTGCCATTGGCATACTGCTCTCTAACTCTTTATTTCAATGTGCCAGCGGTGTATTGCTTTTCTAAAATATATAACAAAGTGCCAGCGGCATATTACTTTTCTAAAGTGTATTTCAAAGTGCCAGCTGCGTATTGCTTTTCTAAATTATATAACAAAGTGCCAGCGGCGCATTGCTTTCATAAAATATATAACAAAGTGCCAGCGGCCTACTGCTTTCCTAAATTATATAACAAAGTGCCAGCGGCATATGCCTTTTCTAAAGCTTATTTCAATGTGCCAGCGGCGTATTGCTTTCCTAAATTATATAACAAAGTGCCAGCGGCATATTGCTTTTCTAAATTTTATTTCAACGTGCCATTGGCATACGGCTCTCTAACTCTTTATTTCAATGTGCCAGGGATGTATTGCTTTCCTAAAATGTATAACAAAGTGCCAGCGGCATATTACTTTTCTAAAGTGTATTTCAAAGTGCCAGCTGCGTATTGCTTTTCTAAATTATATAACAAAGTGCCAGCGGCATATTGCTTTTCTAAAGCTTATTTCAAAGTGCAAGCGGCATATTGCTTTTCTAAAGTTTGTTCAATGTTCCAGCTGCGAATAGCACTCTTACTCTTTATTTCAAAGTGCCAGCGGCGTATTGCTTTCCTAAATTATATAACAAAGTGCCAGCGGCATATTGCTTTTCTAAAGTTTATTTCAGAGTGCCAGCGGCGTATTGCTTTTCTAAATCATGTATCAAAGTGCCAGCGGCGTAATGCTTTCCTAAATTATATAACAAAGTGCCAGCGGCATATTGCTTTTCTAAATTTTGTTCAATGTTCCAGCTGCGTATAGCACTCTTACTCTTTATTTCAAAGTGCCAGCGGCGTATTGCTTTTCTAAATCATATATCAAAGTGCCAGCGGCGTAATGCTTTCCTAAATTATATAACAAAGTGCCAGCGGCATATTGCTTTTCTAAATTTTGTTCAATGTTCCAGCTGCGTATAGTTCTCTTACTCTTTATTTCAAAGTGCCAGCGGCCAACTGCTTTCCTAAAATATATAACAGAGTGCCAGCGGCATATTGCTTTTCTAATGCTTATCTCAAAGTGCCAGCCGCGTACTGCTATCCTAAAATATGTAACAAAGTGCCAGCGGCGTATTGCTTTTGTAAATCTTATATCAAAGTGCCAGCGGCATATTGCTTTTCTAAAGCTTATTTCAAAGTGCAAGCGGCGTATTGCTTTCCTAAATTTTATTTCAATGTTCCAGCTGCGTATAGCACTCTTACTCTTTATTTCAATGTGCCAGCGGTCTATTGCTTTCCAAAATTATATAACAAAGTGCCAGCGGCATATTGCTTTTCCAAAGTTTATTTCAGAGTGCCAGCGGCGTATTGCTTTCCTAAAATATATAAC
>NW_026531797.1:0-1024 GCF_026283585.1 Hylaeus volcanicus | reverse complement strand
TTTTAAAATGTATTAGATAAGTTTTATTTTCAGTTTCGATTTATAAACGTGGGGTAGCTCTGAAAAGAACTTTTGCGAACCTGACAATGAGATATTCCCACATAAAATATATTTGGGAGCCCTGAAAAGGGCTGGTTGTATTACAGTGCTGTGAAAGTTCGAACGTTGTACAGTTAGTGTAAGAATCAATCGCTGTAATCTTTACAATATTTGATAATTTTCGAAAAAGTGTTTGAAGCAGAAGTGTTCTTGCACCAGGAACATTTTAAACAAACTACATCGTCACAAGAATAGCAAATCATCGTATTTAAGGACGTAATCCCCAGGCGAGGTCTGTAAAGTCAGAGAATGGTCAAGCCATGCCCCCACTGATAGCCTGATAGCCGTGAATCGCCCTAACGATTCACGCAGATGCAGACTCGGCCACGAAGAATCGCCTATGTTTTTTTACTGGCAATCATTATCGCCTCTCCTCGTTCCATCGGGCTGATTCTATCCAGAACACCCTTCGCAACTAATGTCCGTCAATTTAACTAACGTTAAATGATTAGAATCTCAAACGTTGGCTCCACTTTCGTTTGAACTTGACTCGATTTAAAACTGCGGGTAGTTTTCGATATGTCCGTTATTCACGTTGGTCGTTGACTGAATGAATGTGTCTCCTGGTCGAAGAGTCACTCAGGTCATTCTAGACACCCCCCCACTTCGGTATTTTAGAAAAATAGGGGAGGAGTGTCTCGGTAGGCATGAGAAGTTTGAAGGTCCAATAAACGGCAGAAATTTCCTTCAGATGGGACCAATGTCCGAGTGGTCCCCTTGTTCGAATCGTAGTTTGAGTGCATCCTTCGGAATTCTGACAAAGAGTTGACGACACTTCGGTTATTAAGGTCGAAACGGCAATTCAATATTCTTAAACATTAAATGCAAAAAGACACGAACCACCTTAATCCTCAACAGTAACCTTTCCTCGCGCGCATGCCATAAACGTACCAACAAAATTTCTACGTTTTATGTTCCTTGCGAC
>NW_026531796.1:0-3093 GCF_026283585.1 Hylaeus volcanicus | reverse complement strand
AAGAGTAGTGCTTCTTCTAGTTCCAAGTCTTAGAATTTGAAGAAGCTGCTTCTAATATCAACTCTAGAATTTGGAGAAGAGTTGCAATACCAAGAGTTAGAATTCTAAGAGTTGTAATTAGAAAAAGTTTCTTTAAATTCCAAGAGTTGAAATTAGAAAAAGCTTCTTTAAATTTCAAGAGTTGAAATTAGAAGCTTTTTCTAATTCTAACTCTTAGAATTTTAACTTTTCTCCAAAGTCTAAGAGGTGAAATTATAAGAAGCTTCTAAAAATTCTAAGAGTTGGAATTCCAACTCATAGTATGTGGAGAAGCTTTCTACAAATTCCAACTCGTGGAATTCCTGGAACTCTTGTGTTTGATACTGTGGAGTGAGTATTAGACAGATTGGACAGTTGGGTCCTTTAAAGGAGAATCCCTTGGGAAGATTTTGAAGCTGTCCTATGATGGATGCAGTAGGTTTCCAAACCAAATACCACTTTTGTTGAAGTTCTTTTTGGAATTTTCTCCAGAGATGATTGTACTCTGTATTTGAAGTAATCGATTATTTGGTGGACTTTACTTGGTGGAAGGGATAGTGTGACAAACTATTCAAATTCGTGGAATTCCTGCATTCGATATTTTCGGGTGAAGAGTAGGGTTACATTAGACACACTAAATACTTGGAATCTTTAAAAAGAGAATCCGTTGAGCAGAATTAAAAACTGTCTCATTGTGGAGGGGATAGTGTATATGTATGAAACTCTTGGAATTCGTGGAGCTCGTGCGCTCGATATCTTCAAGAGGAGGTTAGTGTTCCACAAAACATGGTTACAGTTGAATTTTTCCCGTTGAATTCACTAGGGTTACACTAGTCACCCCAAAAGCAAGAGTCCGAATTCTTTCAACATACATAGAATCCTTCGAGAAAATTTAAAAGCTTCCCTGTAACGAATGGACTAATCTCCCTAACTCTTGAAATCCGTGGAGCTCTCGCGCTCGATACTCTCGAGAGGTCACCAGGGTCACCACCAGGCACTCCAAGCAGTTGAATTCCTTAAACATAGAATCTCCAGAAGAAACTTATAAGCTGTCCCGCCATGAAATGATGAAAGAGCCAATCTTTTTAACTCTTAGAATTCGTGGAGCTCTCGCGTTCGATACTCTCGAGAGGTCACCAGGGTCACCACTAGGCACTCCAAGCAGTTGAATTCCGTGAACACAGAATCTTCAAGAAAAAGAAAAAAAATGTAACAACTGTCGCCACGATGGAAGTCT
Organism: Hylaeus volcanicus; assembly: GCF_026283585.1. Classification (NCBI taxonomy): domain Eukaryota; kingdom Metazoa; phylum Arthropoda; class Insecta; order Hymenoptera; family Colletidae; genus Hylaeus; species Hylaeus volcanicus. Next base: position 1,838 of record NW_026531796.1, on the reverse strand, counting down.
CCCAAACCACTCACTATTTCTCTTAAAGTTCTCCCTATCAAAGGCATCCTATAAAAAGTCTTAAAAATCCTCGAAGCCTTTCCTATTGAAGCTCTTCCTCGAATTCCTCCGAAGACCATCCTCCCCGTATCTAAACTGATCCACTATTTATTATTAACCATAATCGTACCCCATCGATGCACTAGGAGAGTTTTCCTAACAGCCTCGACTGTCTCGAAACTAGACGCAACTGCTCGGGGGTAAGGAGGTTACAGGCAGAGACACAACCGGCGAATCGTAGCCGGCACACGACAGCTTGAGAGCGTTCTCCACTTACCTTAATCGATCGTGGAGATCGCAGGGAAGCTTCGTCGAGGAACTCGTTGGATCTTTGCGGCTGGATATCGCGTTAGAATCGCAAACAAGGGAGATCCAACTGCGCCGCAACGGTCGCACGCCCTCCGGCTCGCGTAATGGCCGCGGCAACGAACTGACCGCGCACTCAACGTTGTATCTAGCCGAAGCTTTCAGGGGCTACCGTTACGGGGCACCCTTCGATAACGACTACGGCGAAATTTTTTGATAAAATTTGTCTGAGGCTCTTTTTACGTGTTATTTTTAGAGAAGGTGACATTTTATGGAGTGTAATTTGGGGATAAGTATAACGTGGAATATGGAAAAAGGGGTAATTGGTATTTTATGTTGGTTTTGAGGACAGGTGGTATTCGTTTGAGATTTTACAAAAATTTCCTTGTAGTTTATATTTGTTGTATTATATTTGATATTGTAAGAATTGAAATGTCATAATATCAAAATTGTAATTTAGCTTGGACATTTAGGCTTTGTTTATTTTCATCCATTTTTATCAAGAATCTTATAACAAAGATGAGCGAAATTCTTGTTTAGATAAATATTGCAAATAACGAATGAACGATAAACAATTTCTCATTCAAAACTAAATTAATACACATTGTGAAGACAAATATCCCACAGCGTACAGGTAAAAACAAATATATAACATTACATATAATTGTATGTTTAATTATAATATAAATAATGATGTAACTATTACGATATTAAATTAATATAATAAATATAATTATTTATTTTATAATTGTGCATACAATTATATGTATTGTTATTTATTTGTTTACACAACTATTCAAACAAATAAACATAGACAGGACATGTAACTATCGTACATCTCCGTCTGACAATAGATTCATCCCCAGGGTTCTACGGGACCTTCATACGTCGGTGATTACGGCCCTGGCTCGATGCCTTTCACCAGGGATGAATTTCGACTCCGCGACTCGCGTGGCGCGCTGTTCGACGCGCCGGGTCGAATCAATATGTCGTCGCTCCGGCACCGATTCTCGCGCTGCCGGGTGGGGTTAGCTCGTCAGATCATTTTTTTTGTGGACGATCGAGGGGCTTCGTTTACGTGACGGATTTTCGAGCATAGAAATATCATAGATAGAACAGAGCGAAGACATAGGCCTGGCTGTAAGTGGAAATGACTTGGCGTTAGAAAGTTAAAAGAAACGGCAATACCCTATCTATCTTTGTCTACTGAAGCTTGCGCGGTAAAACTCTGACTATCATCGGCTGTTGAGTTAGCTCTGTCTACTTCGAATTCGTAAAACCTATTATAGTTGTTCTATTACGCATTTATACAACAATAGCATTGTATAACACAAGTGACAATTAAATATTACAAGGAAATAGTTGAGAGTTGAGTGAATCGAATTGAACGAAGAGTTAACGTTGGTAAGGAGATACCAGAAGACAGAGGTGGGCAAAACCCTAGGCTTCGAATAAATTTGAAGTTTGCCGATGTGTTTGTCTCATTTCTTTTT
>NW_026531795.1:0-2180 GCF_026283585.1 Hylaeus volcanicus | reverse complement strand
TTGTCAAACTGTAATACGTTTTAAAGTCATTAGATTCCTACAGTTTGCAACAAAATATACAGTTAACGATCAATTATACAACACGTTCATTAACTACAAAACCATCAGACAATTGTGTTAATCGAGTGCGAAAAGTATGTCAAAAGAAAAAGTAAGTAATAGAATTAGAATGAGAGGAAATACAAATTAGTACCAAAGTTTAATATCCACGATTGCTTATGACTTTTTGGAGCCTTTTAGACATATTTTCTACTAGCTCTTTAGTTGTATTTTGATCAATTTTAGACCACGTTTTTCTTAATGCATTTTGGAACAAGAGTTTACTATTTCTACGGTGTTCTGGTACATTTCTATCTAAAGGCCTCCATAAGAGTTGTATTGTATTATAATTGAGATTCTGTGCTAGGAATGACGAAAGGATTTAATCTATGTTTCATTATAAATTTCGGCCATTTTTCGATTCTTTATGTAATTTCTGATATTGTTAGCTGTATGAAAAACTTTTGCATACACCTAATACAATTAATTTCTCACGTATGAAATTAGTAGTTAATGAACCTGCCACATTTGTACAAAATAAAATATTTATCGCAGAAATAACATTTTTAATTACCCTTATTCTCTGGATTTAATTAAAGTACATATTCAACTATAAATATTTTCCATACATATGGTTAATTTATAACTAAATTGCATCCTACTACAAAAAAATATTCATTTCTATTAACAAAAATAATGTAACTATCGAATGCACATGCACCATTGTACTTATACAAAAAATATGGCTCTACAAATATACAGTAGTATTCTTTGAATCATTGATCTTCTTCCTTTGATGCTTTCCTCTAAAGACACTGATAACGGAGTTATGATTTGTTACGCTTACTTGGCTCACTCGGTATGCATAACAAACCCTAGTAAACAGATCTTTTATTAAGTATATTCTTTTCGAAACAAATTTTTGAATATAATACATCTAAGATTGTCATACGTCTAGGTGATTTTCTCTATTAAACTTGAATGTTTAAATTGGTGCCGAAAAACTATGTACGTCAGGCCCGGCGCTAGGCAGGTTCAGCGCGTTCGCCGGAACCCGGCCCCGCGGTCTACGAAAATTTTGATTAACTTTTTACGGAATGATGATACCATTAACAGATGCAAGACATTTTTTTATTACCGATGATTCAGTTTAAAGGAGTGACAAAAATCATCAAAGTATTATTATTTAATATTCATCTTATACAAGATATGTAACAGCATTTGTAAATAAATAATTCCGCGTTGTAAAATTATACGATTAAACGAACTTACCTGTAAGTGAAGTTCTATCGTAATTGTATGGAGCGCCTCTTCCTCGAGATCAACATGGTAGATGTTGAAAGTTAGTTATGGCAGGTGAACGTTTTTTGACAGAGTTATTTATTTTAACTAAGTAATTAATAGAGGCTTTAGAGTAACAACAACATATAAGGTCTACGACTCTAAAATCGCTCTTGCGAAAACGTCGTTGAACTCGGTTACTTTTAAATTATAAAATTTGGCAAACGTCTTTGAATTTTTCGTCCATCCCGCGGTATTTTTAATAGTCTCTATGTTTACGCCTTTCCTATATGCCGCCGACGTAGCCGCGTGACGAGTGCTGTAGGCTGAAAAAATCTCGGTGTCAACCCCGCTAATCTTTAACACGGATTTTACGGTCTGAGCTCCAACCGTCTTATAGGGCTGTCTGAACGAGATAAATAGAACCGTTTTGATCCCTCTTACTTTTTTTGAGCTATTTAAATACGCTTGCAACGCGGCCGCTACACATATCTTCTCGTTTTCCAGGTAAATCGGCAGACTTAACGTCGGCTGCTTTCTGTTTATGTCCGAAGTCTTTATTCGCCCGGGTATCTTTATCTCGAAAACGTTCCCTTTTCTATTTATATCGCGAATGTCAATGAGCGATAGAGTTTGAGGTTTGTGACCAGTTACAAGCGCAAGCAATGTTACTAATTTTAATGACAATTTTTCTAGCGACAACTCATTGTTTGACGGCCAGCGCGAAAACAGATCGAGAACGATCTTGGGATCCCAGATGGACTCGTACTTCGGTGCAGGAGGCCGTTGTTTCGCGGTTTTCTTACAAAATCTCTTTACTCTTTCATCCTGCCCGACCTGGGGTCCCAACAGTAAAGCTA
>NW_026531794.1:0-4794 GCF_026283585.1 Hylaeus volcanicus | reverse complement strand
GAGCAAAATACACCCGCAGAATGAAAGTGTGACGTTCGCATATCGGCCGTCCAAACCGGAGATATACAGGGTGTCCCAAAAATGTTGTAACATCTTGAAAGGGGTGGTTCGAGAGGTAATTTGAAACAACTTTTTCCATAACGAAAATGTTTTCCGAGGCTTCGTTAAGGATATATTGACAGAAACCACCGACCAATCAGAGCGCGAGTATGCCGGTGGAGCGGCCGCGGTAGCGAAGGCCACGGGCTTAGCGGCCGCGCTCGTACGCGAACAAGTGACTCGACGTGCATCGAAGGACATTGACGCTGACGCCTAGCGCGTAGCCTTAATATCTCCTTAACGAAGCCCCATCCGACATTTTTGCAAAGGAAATTGTTGTTCAGAATCGTCTCAGCTACCCCCCATTTCCGGCTCCTCCCCGACTTTTGGGACACTCCGTATATTCGAACGTCACCCTGCACCTTAGACTGAGAAGCGCTTAGTAAAATCATCTACATGCGAACCGAAAACAAGGGAGGACTTGTGCGATAACAGCGGGCCCAGAGCGAGCGACCTACTTCTTGCCATATCATGCGCTCCTGATACAACCACGGTACGGCCGCAGCTTATTCGCTGTCGTAATTCGTTTGCCTTATCGCGATGTACGAAAAGTACAACCGTTTTTCCAGATTCAGAGTTACAGCTACGGGTCCCGTACGATCTTCGGTACATATTACCACCCACCGGTGGGTAGCCAGGTCTAATAAAACCCATTACTTTATTTCGTCGAATTGATGCGTTGCGTCAGAGGAGGAACCGCCGACCGTGCATATCTATGGTGACGGCTACCTGACTACGATAAGGCGAAAGCTAAACATCTACGAATCATTCCGGAGAAGATGTTATTGCTAAACGCCATGAGAAGAAATGAACCACCACCTATGTAAATTCTTAATAATCACGTGGTATGATTTGTTCTCCTATCTTCGGACCAAAGGGCCCGGGTCAAGGGTATAAGTACGCCCGAAATTCAGGGGCTCGAGTTAGTTGTTAGTCGTCACCTTTTCCCGTACGCAGAATAATTATCAGCCGGGGTCCTTAATTCACAGTTTAGTCCAGTTTAGTTCGGTTCGGAGTCGTAGCTCAGTTTTAGCTCATTTAAGGTATTATTAGTTTTATATTCAAAGATTTGTAATTAATTGTATTTGGCATAATAAAAGACCGTGCGCGGGCCTTAATAATAAACAGTAACGAAATGTAATAAATACCTAACTCTAATTATTTTCCTAAATCATTCGACGCATTCGCGAAGTGAAATAAATTATCTATCGTTTCGATTCATGATCTAGGCATCGAAGCTGACCATCTAGGAATCCTAACGATAGAGATATTGCTCGCCCGGAGGTTTTCCTTTCCGTCATTTGTTTATGTTCGAAGTCATTCTCGTGCTTGCTGTAAGGGTTGAGCTTGGCGTCGAAGCTTGTTTTTCCCGAACAGTACTCACAGAATTGATTAACGCTGCTCATTTACGGTCCAAGGCAAAGCTGATACTCCGATCAGGGTGCCGCGTCGAAGCCGACTTTTGAGAAGAATAAACGCAAAATCAGCAGTCGTAAAGGGTTGCAAGAACTTGCTATCGATTGGCGGGACGGGGATTTATGGACGGGTAATATTTATATAAATCCTATTTCCCTTATTAGATGCTTAAAAGCTCAGTCGCGAAAAAACCGTGTACACGTCGTGCAGAAAGACGTGAACAGATTCTGCGCCTCCTGCGCGAATACGAACAGCCGATTCTACAGCCAAGGTTTCCCCTTGGGTGTGTGATAAAGCCGCGAATCATCACAAATAAACAATTAACACCAGCATCGGCATTAGCATCAGGACCAGCACCAGCATCAGCATCAGCATCAGCATCAGCGTCGGCGTCAGCACCAGCATCAGCACCTGCACCTTGGAGGCTCGTTCCGGTGACCACACCCCGAGCATTCGAGCCCGTATAGATCATACCACCGAACGACCTGCGGTGGGAACGATATACAGGGTGTCCCAAAAGTCAGGGAGGAGCCGGAAATGGGGGGTAGCTGAGACAATTCTGAAGGCTACGCGCTGGCGGCCGTGCTTGTACGCGAACAAGTGACTCGACGTGCATCGAAGGACATTGACGCTGCTGCCTAGCGCGTAGCCATCGCTACCGCGGCCGCTCGAACGGTCTACGCGCGCTCTGAGTGGTCGGGGGTTTCTCTTAATAGCTCCTTAACGAAACCCCATCCGACATTTTTGCAAAGGAAATTGTTGTCCAGAATCGTCTCAGCTACACCCCCCCCCCCCCCTCCCCATTTCCGGCTCTTTCCCGACTTTTGGGACACCCTGTATACAAAAGGCGCTCGATCACATCAAGTAGCAAGTCGGAAACTTAAAATTCTTATAAACAGTAATCGCGAGGGTAGAATTAATGAGGATCAGGATTCCGTCCAGACGCGAGTCGTTTAAAAAAGGCGTGGAACAAAAAAAACAGGCAGTATTTGAGCGAACTGGATGACAGATATTCCAAATCTGGAATCCAAGACGTGACAGAAGTATTTTTAGGTTACTAAAATGAATTTGTGACACAAACGATGACCACAACCGCATTTGTTGGACCTTCCCCTTTCGAACGAGCCTTCATTCAGCCCAAAATATGCTCATATAAGGCCAAATTTAGTTTAGGCAATCATTATAAGATGGCGCTTACTGAGGAGGACTGCCAACCTGAAATCGATACACTGGAATGTTGTCATTTTGGCATAACAGCGTGTATTCTCTCCCTACGCTGCGCTATTCGCCATTTGATTGGCGTCGAAATATTCTTACACTTGCCGACGATGACAGAGCATAGGAACAGAGAGCGGGAAAAGGGGAAAATTTACAAGCCTAGTATTATAACCAATTGTCATAATAATATCGTATTTGGTCTTCTTTTAATCAGGAAAACCTGACGAATATGTTAGTGAAATTTATATTAAAAAAAAATTAACAATAAAAAACATGTTGTTGCATTACTGTCCTACCGATTAGTAGGCATTTAAATTTTTTACGGTAACCTCGACTCTCACAAGGAATGTTTTTTACGTGTCCTTCTTCGATTGGTTTGATTTTTTGATATCTTTTAAAGGACCGAACAATAAGATATACGTATTTTTTTATTTTGGCCCGTTTTCATATTTAGAGAGTAAAACGACCCCCTAAAGTTTCAGCTGCAATAGGCTATCTCCGAAACTATCATAGATAGAAGAAAACTTTTTAAGAAAAAGTTTCATGCTTTTCTATCTCCATATAAAACCTGGCCTTAAATTTTGTAAAAAATAATTTGTTTATAACATTATTTGAAATGTAATCGCAGTTTGTATAATAGCAAAAAAGAACATACATTTTTTTCTGCATCTATTGATATATCGTATACTATGTTTGTCTTTTACATTTTTGCGTATACATATTACACGTACACCCTCGCTTAGAAATATGTGGCGACGTACTACTTTCAATGAATAATTAATATACATCGTAAATTATTACTATACAACTTTTGTTGCTAAATTCTATATTGGATGTGTATTTAACAATATTTACTTATATTAAATGTTTTGACTGACATATTTAATTTTATAGTGGAACTATGGGATCGTTTAGATAGAAAAGTGTAGAAACAATGGTCAATATATCAAACACATTTATGGCGAAATATTACAAAATAAATTAAATAATATTACTTTAGATATAATGAAGAAATTAATACTATGCAAGTTTGGTAAAAAAAATTTGAACATTATCTAGTTATCTCTAAAGCTTTCTTTAAAGTTACAAATGTAATATTAGAAAAAATTATTAATAAAATATATTCGTTAATACAACTTAAACATATCGTAAGATAATGATCCCCATAAAAAAGTACAAGAAAGTAGAAAAAGATGTGAAATCAAAATGAGCTGCCAGTACATGAAGGTTCTTTCCAGTAAAGTGCAAAGCCGACACTGTATAACACAATGAAAAATTCGGTGCTTTCTAACTATGCGTAGCTAAAATGCTGTGTTCAACAGTCCAGACGTTCAGACCCTAATGACAACTCATGTAAACTGACTACTCCGCACTTTGGCGATGAAATGAAGAAGCTAAATAGTGTATCAACCACAAACTGAGACTCTTTAGACATTTGCCTAGATATCCGTGGCCTGGAAGTCAAATGCTTCGCGAGGCCAGGCAAATCATACTCAGATCATCAATACTCATACTTTCTCTCTCGCAGACTTTCACATAATTTGTCAATTCAGACATTTAGGCAAATGTCTAAACCAGAGTTTCCCAACGTGGGGTCCACGCCCCACAGGTGGGCAATTTGATAGTTAAGGGGGGCAATTTAAAAATGGACTCGACACGAATTTAACCCTTTCGTTTTGGGTTATTTAAATGCAATGCTAGATATCAGTGACAAATTTAACAAAAAAGGCAAATTCTTAAAAAAATGCTGTAAATAATTATTAGGTATAATTTCGTTTGACGTTACAAATATATCAACTGGGTAATTAGAGTCGTCAAGTAAACTTCGTCGGCAGGGGCGGACTGGCCATATAAGCCTATCGGTGTAATCACCGGTGGGCCGGTCGAGTTATGGGCCGGCCCAGGTAGACAAATTTCTTTTAAATTAAAAAAAAAAAATATTTTGTGCATTATTGAAATATACGTTGTGTATGATAATAAAATGTGTAAAAAAGTGAAAATTTTGGGGGGGGGGCCCCCCCCATATAGGGCCACGTTCAGATGAAATCTCCGGGCCGGTCG
>NW_026531793.1:0-1125 GCF_026283585.1 Hylaeus volcanicus | reverse complement strand
ATACGCGCGCTCTGATTGGTCGGGGTTTTTTGTTAATATCTGCTTAACGAAGCCCCATCCGACATTTTCGCAAAGGAAAAAGTTGTTTCAAATCACCTCCCGAAACACCCCTTTCAAGGAACTCCAAAATTTTTGGGACACCCTGTATAACTTACAAACGGTGATAACACATTACCGATAAAACGTAAAACAAAGAAGAAATCGATTTTTCCAAACTGCTAGACTAGAAACCCCTTAAACTCTGTAAAAGAACTTCTCAGAAAGTATGTTTTCATCTTAGATTGTTATACGAGGATATCGGTCGGTTCTAAATTGTCCGAGGCGGATATCGTGTCTCAACTCAAAGTCGCAGGTTTATCGGAATGCGAGAAGCAATGTTCGAAGAACGAACCAATTTGCAATTCCTTCGCGTTTGGGTAAGAAAAACTGTCCACTGGGTAGATTGTAAATATAATATTGCAGTTCGAGAAATAAAGTTTCGAATAACTTGTTGATTAACTTGTTGCTTTTTGTGGATTCGATTTGATGTTAGCGTTGGGCTAAAGGGCAATGGTACCTGCGCCATCAGCACTCGAGTACCGATGCTGGAAGATTTAGTAGCTCATCCTGATTACGACGTCTACTTAAAGAAACAAGGCCCGCCGTGGTGCGACGACTATCCTTATAACAACGGCTTTCAGCAAGAGAATGAAAGTCATTTAACGAAACAAGAGAAATCGAATAAAAATGGCCACGTTGTACTCGTCGGTGACCTTTCTTCGGAATCGATCAAGGAAGTGTCGCAGCCACTTCACACGCAATCCCTTCCGAGGTAATATCGCGTGGAATTTGTGATGATTCATTTACGAATGCGTGTTCGAAAATATTAGGTCGTTCTAAAAGTTCGTGCCACTTAGACTTCTATTTCTCAAATTAATATGTAAAACATACTCAGTTTGTGTATGTACATTAAAGTATTAAGATATACACCGTATATACAGGGTGTCCCAAAAATGTTGGAAGTCGTTGAAAGAGGTGGTTCGGGAGGTGATTTGAAACAACTTTTTCTTTTGCGAAAATGTCGAATGGGGCTTCTTCGTTAAGCAGATATTAACAAAAAACCCAGACCAATCAGAGCGCGCGTAT
>NW_026531792.1:0-3301 GCF_026283585.1 Hylaeus volcanicus | reverse complement strand
CCAGTGCATTTGTGGTAGATGTTTGTGCATTTATGGAGACTTTTCGTTCGAGACGGTCAATCGACGGTCTCTTCCAGCTCGTCTTTTCAAATCGCCATAGAAGAGATCGTTCAGGATGCGGAGGGCGCGTCGCTCGAAAATTGATAGCATTTTTGAAATTACAATAAGGAACCGTTTCTCGGAGTCAATAGAGGAGTTTCATTTTTCGCGGAACGATGGCGAGTGGCCGTTTATTCCTGGCGTTTATTTCCCCGTAATGCCGGGGCGCCATCAATTTACTTTGCTCTCGGCCACTCGGCAGGCTGCTTGTCCCACGGCGATTGTCACTTCTACTTGTAATACTTTCCGATCCTATTACCGCTGTTATGAGACAAATAGGTCAAGATTGTCTCTTCTAACAATAAGATCCCACGGCTTGACTTCGAGCTTATCTTTTCCACGGATCCCTTCTTTTCTCCGTCTTCCGTCTTCCGTCGTCCGTCTTCAGTCCCGTCACAGAGGGAGCTATCCGTTCGAGTAAAAAGTGTTGCCTCTTATTTCATTACCGGGTCTTTGTTCGGCTCTTTTGAGCCTCGTCCCGCCTTGTCGGACATTTGTTCCCTTCGTACCTCTGACGCAGCGCGGAAAATGGATTTAAAAGTCTCGTGGAAAGTGCGCCGAGCTAATTATTTTGATTTAATGCCTTCAGAATAGGATCTCCACGGTGGACTCGTCCTAATTGGAGTTATTTCCTCCGGCTCTGTCGGCGCCGGCGTCGCGGCGACTGTTTTCGCCCAGGAATTTTACGTCGGACGAATGCACTCATCGTTTATTCATCTCTCGATCAGAGGATTCGTTTCGATAATTGACGATGACGAGATCGAGGACGTTTCTTGGCTCTGCGTGCGGAAATTCAGAGCCATCGTTCGAAACCTGCTTAAAACACACCCGCCAACAAGATGATGAAGCGATAGCGTACGAGAACGTCGATTATTTAGCCGATTGTTTAATTAGAAAAATAATACGGTTGCACTTTACGTGTTCCTTTCGCGACGTCACAGAGTAATCTATTACCAGCGATGTAGGCCGATCGGTAGAGGAGTTAAAACACCGTTTTTGTGACAAAAATAGTAACAGCAAACCAATTGTGCAGTTTTTCACTCCCAACTCTGTTCGGTTTTCTTCTTATTTACAATTTCATCCTAAAAAATCTTGTGTCTTATCGTCTTTTGTTTATAAATTTTAAACTAATGCAGCAACATCAATGCTCCAACGAGATCAAATGTAGGCGACGAAAATACCTACAGAATGAGACCTCGAACGTCTCGATCGGATAAAGAGGAACGGAGAAAAGTCTAGAAAAACCGTAAAAATTCGGCGTTTTGTCAAAAATTCATGTAACTGCACATGAAATGCTTCTTATGTTTGCTGTTGCTATTTTTGTCGCACAGAAATGCACTATTGATTGGCCTAATGACGAAGATCGCATGCCACGCATGCACTGTTCATTTTGCAATCGATACCATGCGAAATGAAGGGGACCCGGGACCGGCAAGATTTATCGATCAAAATTACAATAGGAGATGGATAGAACTAATCGAGACCCATTTGATATAACACGAAATGGGAGGCGTTTGACATTACTGGCATAGCACAGACACGGCTCGTTTATTTTGTATCAAATCACGCTCGCGTCCAGCGTCACGATAATGAAACTTGAAATTCGACTGCGCCAAGTACGAGACGCGTGTTTCGTCTGCGACGCTTTTGCTCCTTGGAGACGCGTATTTCCCGGTCGGCGGGCCGAACGTTCGCGGATTTCCTCTTACGAAACGCGAGCTATTGTTGCGATTTTGTCGAGGTTATTTTGAAAAAAAAAGAAAGAAATCGGACAACTCTCCGGATCGACAATTTCCCATTAGCGAAAAATGATTCGGTAAAAACAATAGCGCGGTATTCAAAGGATTTGGTAGGAATAAACGCGGGGAACGCGACGAGAGCGGTGCTCGCGATGAAAAATATTTGAAACGGCTTACGTATCGATCTCGATAATAATAAATAACGAGCCGCCATAAGTATGGAAATAATTTAACAGCTGGCATTAAATGGGAAACTCTCGAATGCTACCCCGTGTCCAAAACAACGCTTCCAAGTATCGATCCTCGCGGATTACTATGTTTCTACCTGGCATGTGTCCCTGTAACAATAAGAGCGTGCCTAACACGCACAGTGCGACGACACTGTATAAATATTCGACATTGGGGCAAATGATAAACATACAAATTTGAAAACCTACATTTTAATCTTCAAATCTTTGACAATTATGTTTCACAGTACTTTTACTTACTTACTTTAAAGATTCGTTAAAATTGAGGTTTTCTAAATTTGTATGTTTACTTTTTTACTCAATGTCCACGATTAATGGACAATTTCATACCATGATTGATACTCCGTCGCGTACCCAACACTTGTAAACATTGGACGTGGACGTTGTACCAATACATATTTACGATACGTTACGGTTTCCAAGTAAGTCTCGATCTCATTTATTCGTCCGTTTTTAAGCAAGCTGTATTTGTTTCAGGCGGTGCTTTTCCACCAGAATTCGCTGGTCCCATTACCAATCTAACGGTGCCCCTCGGAAGAGAAGCAATTTTCACGTGCCTGGTGAAGCACTTGGGCGGCTACAGGGTAAGCGATCGTTGCGCTAAAATAATCGACGGCTGGCGTCTATTGTTAGTAAGCCACGCATTTTTTATTTGCGCTTTTCCATTAAGGAGCCTCTAGTGCAACTAGAAATAACCCCAAGAAAATTATAGAAATTTGTATACGGGTTAGATCTTATCCCAAAAACATCGACGCAAATTTTAGGAAGGCTTGGGAAAGCTTCTAGAAGCCAAGAAATAAATGTTTCAATTTTTAACGCGGGCTCTTGTGGGAAAATGCGTTTTCAAAACATTCGATTACGTGCTACAAAGTAATTGACGCCGAGATTGGATCCAAAATTTTATGCATAATAGAAAAATATCTGAAGAACATATATTGATTTGCAAAATACTCCGAGGGTACTTGTAGTATTAATAATAAATTAAAGAATACCAGGATAATGCGTTTTGTTTTCTGATATTGACATAGTATGACAGAGATTCAAATACATACAGTACTGTAGCTTGTCTGAAAATAATTGATTTATATTACTTTGTGATGCAATATAAATGTAATAGATATAATAACGACTAGAAATCAATGTTTAACATAAACACAAACAGTATTCTATCAGGAACTCTATCGCCGAGAAGTGTTTACTTTATCGCATATTCTC
>NW_026531791.1:0-1078 GCF_026283585.1 Hylaeus volcanicus | reverse complement strand
AAAATAGAAGAAAAATAAAAATAGAACCTTTTAAAGAGATGTATACTTATATATATATAACATACGAGTTACTGTTCCTACATAAAGTTTATTAGCAAAGTATAGTAAAGAGTGTGACAACCTCGACTTGCAAATGAAGAAGTTGATTGTTTTTGTTTTCCTTCTTGCGGTTAGGAGAGTAATTATAAAATTAGCCGGTAAGAATAGAGATCAGGAAGCATTTATGTAAAACGTTTAGAAGGGACGATGTAAGAAGGGAGCAGTAGCGCGAAGTACTTGTACGAATGTACGCACTTGAATTTAATAAAGAAACGAAGCGCCAACCTATTCGATCGTTTGGAAAAATTGCGAACACATAGATCGATGATACAATTGAACCGTAAGCGCGTTGGAGTTCGCGTGGTCTCCGCAGGTTGATTAAGAGATTCCTTTGATATCGGCAGAACTGTCGCAGAGGTCATCGATTCATTGTACAATAATCGCTCTGTGTAGGCGTAATTGCATCTCGGCCATTGTTTGCAGAGTACTGGCTGTTCAGCAGACACCGGCGTGTTGGCGTCTTGTTAGCTGAGATCCAAGCTAGATCTTGCTATTCCTCGTGTAATCGGTAAACGTTTCGACGGAACCGAGTCGACGCGAACTAAATTTCCAAATTGTCAGTCGTGACTCTTTTCTGGTATTCCCGTGGAATACCGGTGTGTCCGATATTATTATTTATTTATTGCTTTAAACCATACAAGGTTTATATAGCATATACATTACAAATTGTATAGTACGTACACGGTTATTTTGCAATATGACTTGAAGTGTAACTTGAATCTACTTCATTTCATCCATTTATTTACGACTACCTTAAATCAAATGCTCTGTATAGTAAGTACAGTGCTGTGTGTGTGTGTGTGTGTGTGTGTGTGTGTGTGTGTGTGTGTGTGTAAAAGTGCAAAAGTGGATAAGTAGACAAGTGGAGAAGTGGAAAAGTGTAAAAGTGGAAAAGTCGAAAAGTGCGAAAGTGGAAAATGCAAAGTACAAGGTGCAAAAGTGTAAAAGTGCAAAAATGGAAAATGGAAAATGGAAAATG
>NW_026531790.1:0-1063 GCF_026283585.1 Hylaeus volcanicus | reverse complement strand
TTGCGATCATTTTTCGCAGAGATACAGTCATTCGAAAATGACAAAAACTTGCATATATGCTTAGAATCGACTTATGACATATAGCTATCATTCGTGACAATTGACCGACTCGCCATCTAGCGGCCAAACACCCGAAGCTCGAGTTCGTGTGTATGAAAGAGAAAGGAATATCTAAGACAAGGACAGCGACAGTGTGAGAAAGAGGAAGAAAGGAACATGAAAGACAAGGATAGAGCTAAGGTTATGGAAACAGAGAGAAAAACTACATGAAAGACAAGGATAGCGACACTCCACCGAATGCTAATAGATATTATCAATAATTTTCTGATTTTCTAAGGATAATTCATGCATCTAGCAACGAAATGGTGAAACTAGACGGCACCAACTTTTTACCATACGTTTACATGTAAATTAATTTATTAATTTATGCTATAGAGTAATGAATTTTAACGAGAACGCTCATGTAGCATTAAAAAATTTACCTGTAATAGAATTTCTCGATTTTTATGTTCTTTTTTAAACAACTGGCGCCATCTAGCACCAAAATGATGGAACTAGTTCACGATAAGCTTGAGCGTTCTGTTAGTAGATGGCGCCACCTAACGATTGCTACCCTTGTCGCACATACTACGTTCTCTCTCGCATTCACACACTGGATACCAGTCAATCGAATAAAATTCAATACGTCAACTAAAAATGATTTATTATTACTTAATAACAATCAGAATCGTATCGAAAGTGGTCCTTGAATGTTGTTACAGGTCCAGACTACATTCAGTACATGATAAAGTACATCAATTATCTACTAATAATTAATAATCTGAATGATTCCAAGTACCAATGTAGGATTAACCTTGACGAACAATGATTCATTGTTACTTAATAACAATAAAAACAAGGAAAATCGTATGGAAAATGGTCCTTGAATGTTGCTAGTGGTCTATACTTGATAATACAATTGCAAAAGTGCATGAATTATCCTTAGAAAATCAGAAAATTATTGATAATATCTATTAGCATTCGGTGTAGTGTCGCTATCCTTGTCTTTCATGTAGTTTTTCTC
>NW_026531789.1:0-2780 GCF_026283585.1 Hylaeus volcanicus | reverse complement strand
TCTTAGGTGTTCTATTGGAATTTTACGTCAGGCTTTAGAGTTAAATAGTTTTCAATATAGTAAAAGAAGAAGTAAGGAAACTTAATAAATAGTAGAACTGGATCTTTTTCAAATGTAGTACCTTCTTAGGTGATCTATTGGAACTCCCTTTGTAAAATAGAAATTCCACGTTAGAGGATAATTTACGTAAGGCTCTAGAAGTAAATATTTTTCAATGTAGTAAAGGAAGAAATAGGGAAACTTAACACTTTATCTACCGGGCATTTAGAAACAGTCTTTAATTTAAAAAGAATTTTCTACAGTAGCATATGCCAATCTATGCTGGCAATAATTCCTCCATACTGTTACTTGGTACATTGAAAGCAAAGTCTGTTACCAAACACTGAACATTGTTCGTAGACAACCATCAGCATAGTAAATAAATTCGAGTAACTAAATATTGAAATTAAAAAGCCTATAAATAGACTCCCGGTAAATAAAGTGTTAAGTTTTCCTACTTCTTCCTTTACTACATTGAAAAATACCTCTAGAGCTCTACGTAAAATATCTTTTAATGTAGAATTTCTCTTTCACAAAGGTAGTTCTAATAGAAAACCTAAGAAGGTACTACATTTAATAAAGATTCAGTTCTAGTATCGTTAACACTTTATCTACCGGGCTATTTAGAACCAGACTTTAATTAAAAAAGAATTTTCTACAGTAGCATATGCCCATCTAGGCTGGCAATAATTCCTCCATACTGTTATTAAGTACATTGGAAGCCAAGTCTGTTACCAAACACTGAACATTGTAAGTAGACAATTATCAACACAGTAAATAAATTCGAGTAACTAAATATTGCAATTAAAAAGCCTATAAATAGGCTCACGGTAAATGAAGTTTTAAGGAGAAATACTGGGTGGACACGTTTGTTTGACGCGCACTGTACATGAACATGCTAACGCCCCTCGTCGCGGGTGCACTCTCTGCTTTTCACGGCATGCTCTACCTGCTATTCGAGGAATGACGCGCTCTCTTATAATGATTCGCGTAAATGTCAACGGTAGAAACGTTTCGCACGATCGTCTAGACGCGTTCCTTTTGCGATTGAAAATCCACTCCATTAGCAGTACCCTATTAACATAATTATTGACACGAATCGGCGAGATACGTGGCTCGGGTAAGCACAATGCAAATCGATCGCATATTTTACACCGCTGCTCGTTTCTTACGTTATCATCGTACTACGCAACGTGCGCTCTCTGCATTCGACGATTCCGTCATTCATGGTTCTTCTATTTTGATATTTTAACAGAAAGCGTTTCGTCTGTTAATCGCTAATGTGTTTGTTTCATTTTCTTCTTGGGAAATGTTCGAAAGAGGAAACCAGACAAACATATCGGCAAGCACCTCTCTTAATCTGGCAGGACCGAGACTGCAGAATCAAGTTTAAGTTTATCGGACTTAGTGGAATATTTAGTACTTATATTGTACTAATTTGTACCGCCAAAAGAAATTTTGTACCTCGTACTGTTTTTGAAAAAAAATCGTGGCGCCGTTAGTTTAACGTTACGCTAGCGGCTGAAAATGTTAAAAATTAATATAAATGAAAAAATCGAAGCGTATACATTTAGTACTGAATTTGTACTAATTTGTACCGCCAAAAGAAATTTTGTACCTGTTACCGTTTTCAAGAAAATCGTAATATTAATATTAAGCTAGCAGCGCCACGATTTTTTCGTAAACGGCACGAGGTACATAATTACTGTTGGCGGTACAAATTAGTACAAAATAAGTAGTAAATATTCCACTAAGTCCGATATGATTCTGCTGATTTGGTCCTGCCAGATTAAGAGAGGTGCTTGCCGATATATTTGTCTCGTTTCCTCTTTTGAACATTTTCCAAGAAGAAAATGAAACAAACACATAGCAATCAACAGACGAAACGCTTTCTGTGAAAATGTAAAAATGAAAGAACCATGGTTCGGCAAGCTTCAGATTTATTCGAAGCATAGGGTTTTTGCCCATCACTGCTATAGATCTCCGTGATCGAGCCACGGACCTGTCGATCCCACTAACAAATGGCGTAGATTTTTAACCAACTTCGAACAGGAGGAGGTTACTCAATTCGATATGGTGGTTTCTTTTCTTTTTTTTTTTAATCTAAACAGTAGTCCACGCGATATTTTTCTCTACTGTTAATCTGATTTCCTAGCCCATATAAAAGAGGAATAGAAATTTCCGTTGCGGTCAAAGGTTTCGTCCTTGGCACTCCAGAGGCGCCCCTGAGGCGACTTACGGTTCGAAGGTAGTCATGCAGCGCAAACCTTCGAGTGGATGGGTATAAGGCCTGTAGCTTCTTTGGAACGTTCTCGAAATCGGCGAAAATACGCGCCGAACAAGAGATATGCAAGGTTCAACCGATCGTAAATTACGAGGCACAGCTCACCACTTGAATCTTCCTAATCTCTACCAAAGCATTCTGCGTTCTTTTCCTCTGCCGTTTCGCCTTCACTTTTCTTCTTATTACCACGGACAATTCCAAGGCTTAAAGTTCAAGTTTAATTTGCGACAACTAAATTTGCATATGCTACTGTAGAAAATTCTTTTTAAATTATAGACCGTTTCAAAATAGCCCGGTAGATAAAGTGTTAAGTTTCCCTACTTCTTTCTTTACTATATTGAAAAATATTTACCTCCAGAGCCTGATACAAAATATCCTCTAACGTGGAATTTCTATTTTACAAAGGGAGTTCCAATAGAAAACCTAAGAAGGTACTACATTTGAAAAAGATTCAGTT
>NW_026531788.1:0-1140 GCF_026283585.1 Hylaeus volcanicus | reverse complement strand
GAATAAGTGTTTATAATTAATAAATTATATGAAATATATATATATATTCACTTTCGTTATCCCCTCTCCCTTTATTTTACTCTATCCAATTAAAAAAACAAATAATAATTTAGACTTCTTATGTAGGGTTTACACAAATACCAATTTTATTTTTATAAATTTAGAATAGATTCTATATAATAAATAATTTGTAAAAAGAAATGAGATCCTATAAAAAACTTCAAACAAGTAAAAAAATTACGCCGAGTACATGAAAAAGTGGAGGACTTAAGGAAGTATCATTGAAAAATAGAAGATCCCCATAGAAAACTACAAGAAAATAGAAAAAGATGTGAAATCGAAATAAGCTGTCAGATGATTAGTCTAGATTTCCGCGGCCTGGAAGTCAAATGCTTGGCGTGGCCAGGCAAGGTCAAGGTGTCGATGAATAAGATTATTTTAAAACGCAAAATAATGAAAGAGTACTCATATTGTCAGAGTTTTAAGCTGACAAATTATCTGAAAGCTTGCGAGAGTAAAGGTATCGGCATCGATGAATGACCTAAGAAATGTTTTAAAACACAATACAATGAAAGTGTACTCATAATATTGTCAGAGTTTTAAATTGACAAATTATCTGAAAGTCTGTGAGAGAGAAAGTATGGGAATTGATGAGCTAAGTATACCTTGTTATATTAACGTATATGTTTAGTAAATAATAGTATAAGTTTCATTTACATAACTTACTGTAGTTGTTAAATAACACGATTTAACAAAACATTGTCTGATTTTCGGGTTACTTTAATATTCAGAAACTATTTATTTTGAGGCTAATTTATAATAATATGTATTTTAATATCTTGGTGGGTAGCCATTCTGTTGTATCACTCCTGTTAAATGTTGTGGCATATTGGTAATGATTTTTTTTTTAAATATTCGATAGTTATTTTGTCCAATTCTTCTTCTAATCGATGTTTCAACATTTTTTTTGAAGATATTATTGTTGTCCTGATACGTCGCTCTAGTTCATTCCACACATTTTCGATACGATTGAGGTGTTGGTTGTAAACCTTTTGTACAATTTTAAAGTAAATATTCTTGGACGATGCGTGCGTTATGTTTCGGGTCATTGTCCTGGTAAAACTTAAACGTGTTTAAAAT
>NW_026531787.1:0-1537 GCF_026283585.1 Hylaeus volcanicus | reverse complement strand
GTCTAAAGTTTATTTCAAAGTGCCTGGGGCGTAATGGTTTCTTAAATTTTATTCCAAAGTACCAGCGGCGTAATGCTTTCTTAAATATTATTTCAAAATTCCAGGGGCGTGTTGCTTTTTTAAATTTCATTTCACAGTGCCAGCGGCATATTGCTCGTCTAAAGTTTATTTCAGAGTGCCAGCGTCGCATTGATTTCTTAAATTTCATTTCACAGTGCCAGCGGGGTAATGCTTACTTAAATTTTATTTCAAATTGCCAGCGGCATATTTCTTGTCTAAAGTTTATTTCAGAGTGCCAGCGTCGCATTGATTTCTTAAATTTCATTTCACAGTGCCAGCGGCGTAATGGTTTCTTAAATTTTATTTCAAACTGACAGCTGCGTAATGCTTTCTTAAATTTTATTTTCACAATGCCAGCGGCGTAATGCTTTCTTAAATTTTATTTCAAAGTGCCAGGGGCGTAATGCTGTCTTAAATTTTATTTCAAACTGCCAGGGGCGTAATGCTTTCTTAAATTTGTTTCAAACTGCCAACGGCGTAATGCTTTCTTAAATTTCATTTCACAGGGCCAGCGGCGTAATGAATTCTTAAATTTTATTTCAAAATGCCAGGGGCGTAATGCTGTCTTAAATTTTATTTCAAACTGCCAGGGGCGTAATGCTTTCTTAAATTTGTTTCAAACTGCCAACGGCGTAATGCTTTCTTAAATTTCATTTCACAGTGCCACCGGCGTAATGCTTTCTTAAATTTTATTTCAAAATGCCAGCGGCGTATTGCTTTCTTAAATTTCATTTCACAGTGCCATCCGCGTATTGCTCTCTAAAATGTCATTTCGCAATGCCAGCGGCGTAATGAATTCTTAAATTTTACTTCAAAATGCCAGCGGCGTAATGCTTTCTTACATTTTATTTCAAAGTACCAGCGGCGTATTGCGTTCTTAAATATTATTTCATAATGCCAACTGCGTATTGTTTTCTTAAATTTCATTTCACAGTGCCAGCGTCGCATTGCTTTCTTAAATTTCATTTCACAGTGCCAGCGGGGTAATGCTTACTTAAATTTTATTTCAAATTGCCAGCGGCATATTTCTTGTCTAAAGTTTATTTCAGAGTGCCAGCGTCGCATTGCTTTCTTAAATTTCATTTCACAGTGCCAGCGGCGTAATGCTATCTTAAATTTTTTTTCAAAATGCCAGCGGCGTAATGCTTTTTTATATTTTATTTTCAAAATGCTCGTGGCGTAATGCTTTCTTAAATTGTATTTCACATTGCCAGCGGCATATTTCTAGTCTAAAGTTTATTTCAAAGTGCCTGGGGCGTAATGGTTTCTTAAATTTTATTCCAAAGTACCAGCGGCGTAATGCTTTCTTAAATATTATTTCAAAATTCCAGGGGCGTATTGCTTTTTTAAATTTCAT
Source organism: Hylaeus volcanicus (assembly GCF_026283585.1). Taxonomy (NCBI): domain Eukaryota; kingdom Metazoa; phylum Arthropoda; class Insecta; order Hymenoptera; family Colletidae; genus Hylaeus; species Hylaeus volcanicus. The sequence goes on along the minus strand of NW_026531787.1, from coordinate 120 downwards.
TTCACAGTGCCAGCGGCATATTGCTCGTCTAAAGTTTATTTCAGAGTGCCAGCGTCGCATTGATTTCTTAAATTTCATTTCACAGTGCCAGCGGGGTAATGCTTACTTAAATTTTATTTC
>NW_026531786.1:0-1984 GCF_026283585.1 Hylaeus volcanicus | reverse complement strand
CCATTCGGGTTCCCTTCGTCTCGACCTCATAGACGACCGGCGACAGGGCCTTCGTAATTTTAAAAGGGCCTACGTATGCGGCGGCGAGTTTCGCGGCCACGTTATCCGCGGCCGACGAGAGGACTGGGTTTCGACGCCGAACCAAATCCCCCACTCTGTACCGAACATCACGACGGTGTGCGTCATAATAACGCGCTTGTCGCGTGTGAGCTCTTTCGAGGCTCTCTGTTACTAAGTCGTGTAACAGCGGTAACCGACGCATGCGTTGCGCTCATGCTTGCGGGTCTTCGCTCTCAAGCAATGGTTCTCCTTCCACGGCACGGCACAAACTGCTTACCACGTGCGGTGCTCTGCCTAGATTGAGCACCGCTGGGGAATCGCCAACAGAAGAGTGCGTGGCGTTATTCACGGTGAATCGGAATTCGTGCAAATGCACGTTCCAATTTCGGTGGTCCTTTTTGACAAAGGTCGAAATCATCGTCTTAAGGATGCGATTAACTCGCTCCACCGGATTCGGCTGTGCGTGGTATGGGGGAATAGTACGATGCGATATTCCCCACTCGTTTAAAGCTTTATCGATTTCTTTATTACAGAAGTCGGTACCATTGTCTGTGAGGAGTATGTCGGGCGATCCCCACCGAAATACCACCAGGTCTTCAAACGCGGAAAGAATCGCGGAGCCTGTGGCTTTTCGAAGTGCTTTACACTCAACCCACTTTGTAAATGTGTCTAAAAACACGACAATGTACCGAGTTTGATCTCGTCCTAAGGGAAAAGGGCCCATTATATCGGCGGACACCACCGACCAGGGCCGATTGGGAATCCGCCGACCCTCGAGACCAGCAGGAGCACGCTGCTCGACCTTGTGCTGCTGGCATTCGGGACACGCTCGTACAAAGCGATGAACGTCCCGAAACGTTCCCGGCCAGTAATATCCCCGGCTTACACGATTGTAAGTTTTTTTCGCGCCCGGGTGACCGGCGGAGGGCCTCTCTAATGGCCTTTTCCCGAAGTTCATTCGGAAGGACGAGTTTCCACGCGTCGTAGTCTGTCCCGATAATTTCTTGGGTTGGAGACGGGCGATGAAAATACAAACGACCATCTTCGATGCGCCAATCGGGGTACGACACGGGATGTGACCGAACTTTTTCCAAGCGACTAGCGTACCAAGTATCCTCAATATCCTTGAAGGCCGCCAGAAAATCGCTTATGTCGGTGCACTCATTGTCACCTTCGGTCGGTGGTACCAATGCACGGGAAAGTGCATTGGGCACCTGGTGTTGGGCTCCTTTGCGATGCACAATTTCAAAGGAATATTGTTGTATCTAAAGGGCCCAACGGGCCAACCTCCCGGTAGGATCTTTCAAATTATGCAGCCAGCGCAAGCTGCTGTGATCCGTAATCACCGTAAAGGTGTACCCTTCCAGATACGGACGGAGTTTTTTTATTGACCATAAGACGGCCAAACACTCCTTTTCCGTAACGGAATATTTTTGTTCGGGAGCGGTCAAGACTCGATTCACAAAAACAATGGGGTGTTCGTCCCCGTTATGCTCTTGTGTGAGGACCGCTCCGATCGCGTAATTGCTCGCATCCGTTTGAAGGACAAAGGGCAGAGAGAAATCTGGACGAGCAAGTACGGGGGCGGTGCTCAAAGCTTCCTTCAAATTTTGGAAAGCCCTTTTCTGAGCTTGTCCCCAAACCCAGGCCTCGTTCTTTTTGAGCAGCTGCACCAGCAGGACCTTGTCCCTTGGATGGTTCGGTAAAAATCTGGCGTACCATCCGACCATGACTAAAAAACTGCACAGCTGCTTGACTGTGGTGGGCGCCGGATAAAACAAAACGGGCGCCACCTTTTCGGGATCGGGTTCGAGGCCGTTTCGATTGATTAAATATCCCAAATATCGAACCTCTTGGCGACAAAAAGCGCTCTTTTTCCGATTTATTTCGAGCCCTGCTGCGTTCAGTATCCCGAGAATTTTTT
>NW_026531785.1:0-1001 GCF_026283585.1 Hylaeus volcanicus | reverse complement strand
GGGCCTGTTTGTGAATGTAATACCTTTCTCCACGAATCTTTATTGCTGGTGAGTCATTTTAAAATGTATTAGTTAAGTTTTATTTTACGTCTCGATTGGTAAACGTGGGATAGCTCTGAAAAGAACTTTTGCGAACCTGACAATGAGATATTCCCACATGAAATATATTTGGGCGCCCTGAAAATGGCTGGTTACAGTGCTGTGAAAGTTCGAACGTTGTACAGTTAGTTTAAGAATCAATCGCTGTAATCTTCACAATAGTGATAATTTTCAAAAAAGTGTTTGAAGCAGAAGTGTTTTTGCACCAGGAACATTTTACACAAACTACATCGTCACAAGAATAGCAAATCATCGTATTTAAGGACCTAATCCCCAGGCGAGGTCTGTAAAGTCAGGGAATTGTCAAGCCATGCCCCCACTGATAGCCTGATAGCCGCGAATCGCCCTAACGATTCACGCAGATGCAGACTCAACCGCGAAGAATCGCGTATGTTTTTTTACTGGCAGTCATTATCGCCTCTATTCGTTCCATCGTGGCTGATTCTATCCAGAACACCCTTCGCAACTAGTGTCCGTCAATTTAACTAACGTTAAATGATTGGAATCTCAAACGTTCGTTCGAACTTGACTCGATTTAAAACTGCGGGTAGTTTTCGATATGTCCGTTATTCATGTTGGTCGTTGACTGAATGAATGTGTCTCCTGGTCAAAGAGTCATTCAGGTCATTCTAGACCCCTCTCCCCACTTCGGTGTTTTAGAAAAATAGGGGAGGAGTGTCTCGGTAGGCATGAGAAGTTTGAAGGTCCAACAAACGGCAGAAATTTCCTTCAGATGGGACCAACGTCCGAGTGGTACCCTTGTTCGAATCGTAGTTTGAGTGCATCCTTCGGAATTCTGACAAAGAGTTAACGACACTTCGGTTATTGAGGTCGAAACGGCAATTAAATATTCTGAAAACCATTAAATGCAAAAAGACTCGAACCACCTTAATCCTCAACAG
>NW_026531784.1:0-2084 GCF_026283585.1 Hylaeus volcanicus | reverse complement strand
CGTAAACCTGGGTATTTCGATACATGTGAAATAGAGATCTGTACCTGCAATACAATAGAATAAAAGCCCTTATAGTTGTAATATATCGATCCTGTTTGTTTGGGGCATTTCATGCGAATATGTTTCCCGTCTATACAACCGATGCAATTGGTGAAATTCCATTTGTTGTAAAAATCACTCGCGATGGTTTTCCATTCCTCTGTAGTAGGCAAAGACATATGTATACCGCAGAAGCACTCCCATATAGCTTGGCATGTTTCGTAAACCATGTTTCGAATAGCACAGTGTGAAATTTTGTAGGAGAAGCTTAGTGCTCGAAATGACATCCCATTTGATAGAAATCTCCAATAAGGAACAACTAGTATACAATAAATCAACATATCCATTAAAAGAATAATTGAAAACACTAACATAACACAACATAACATAACTATCTTAACATAACATTGATTAATTGTTTTTTTTTCACTAATTTGAGGTGAAGCAGCCAAAATTAAGTGGCGAGGTTTGAGGGACACGTTTCGCAAGGAATTGAGTAAGAATATTAAAAAACGGAGTGGAGAAGTGGTTTGATGAAAATATCCAAAATTCAGGAACTACTATTTCCCCTGATTCTCCTGAAAAAGAACTGGAATCACCACCACAAACTATAGAATCACCACTACAAACTTTAGAATCACCACCACAAATTTTAGAATCACCACAATCACTTCAAAATATAATAAATGAATTTGCGCAACCTCATAAAAAAAATTGCAAAATTGAATAATGCTAATACGATTAAAAAATTGATGGTTTTGGAAGAACAAAAAATAAAAATATTGAAGGAGAAAACGAAACAAAACGAAGATGCAGACTACCATTTTTTAATGAGTTTATTGCCTTATTTGAGGAAAGTACCTGATGAAAGAAAAATGATTGTGAGAAATAAACTCCAAAATGTGTTTTGTGAAGAGGATCTTTTGGGGGGATTCAGAGGTCAACATTCTATACATAATTATGGCGTTTCCGCATGTGGTTCATCGACGAGTGATACTTCGGCAAATGGTTCACAAGCGGAAACTCTACTTGGTGCTCCTCAACATGAAGACCTTGATTCGTTCATTTCAAGTATAACGCATTAAAAATGCAAGTGCAATTTGTTCAATTTTACTGTGTATTTTATTTCACTTGCCTGTATTTTCATTTTTGAATATTTCGAATTTCCATTGAAGTAAAGAACTGAATACATTGTTAAACTTTTTCTTACGTTAATGTTACAGCCAGTTTTTGTTTTGCCGAAATACATACATGAAAATTGGAGAACTTTGTGATTCTTTCCTCTATCTCCTTGAGTATGTATTCAAATGTTGCTGGTCTCATCCTGAAATACTCGAAAAACTTTTCCGGTTGCTCCCACAATTCTTGAAATAACATTTTAAACTCTCCTTTGTCGTCTCTACTAGAAAATAACCCGTTGACATGCTCTATTTTACCATCATTCAACAACATTACCTTCATTAACGGACTTTCAAGAAAATAAAATTCATTAAGTCCGTCCATCTTTGCTGGGCGGCAGAAACGTACTGACTGAAAGAATAGACGCAGGACGCACGAAAAAATCAAACTATCAACTAGTTCTAACGCCGTTGTAAATGTTCTGACATGTTTTTCGTTGCTAGTGTAAACACTCTCATTGAAAAATAGGCGTTTGTTTGTTCAGACAAATTCGTCAGAACTCGTCCGAACATATTTTCGTCCGAATTCGCATTCATAGTAACCGTAGCAAACAGACTCAGACGCGTACGTGTATTCCGAGCCTAAACAGTCGACGACTGAACGCCTACACACACAGTGCCACAGACGCGTAACTATACGCAATATTCATTGTGTAGCAGCAATGGTATTTTACAAATATCTCGGAAACTAAGGCCAAGCGACGGTTATATGTATAGAAACAAGTTGTTCAAAATGTTGATTTCTACAACATATTTAAAAATCATCGAAATCGGAGAGGATGTACCTGTTCTCTATAATTACCGGGGGACCGAGCGCACAACGAACCGAAGGCGACTCCAAAACGAGTATCGCATGACCGATGAGTT